>NW_006160165.1:4522195-4530647 GCF_000334495.1 Tupaia belangeri chinensis | reverse complement strand
TAAACTTAAAGAAAATCTTTTCTTTAAGTTTATAATAAATGTATCTTAAAGGCCTTCCAAAGGTCAAGATTATTTCTACTTAGATAGAACTTCAGCACACCCTCTATTGTGACCACAGGGATGAAGCATTGTAATTAACAGTAGGTGATCAGGGCAAAGGGGAGTGGTTGGGGGACTTACGGGATATCTTATCACATACTCAAGATGTATGAGAGATATGTAATTCTTTTATAATAATATATTAGGGAGTCAGAGGGATGTCGCTTCCCAGCAAGGCTACCACAGTCTCTGGAGCATACAGCAAGCAGCCTTGCCAACATGCTGAGTTGACCCAAGCTTTGCTCATAGGTGGGGGTGGGGATGGGGGAGGGTGCATACAGCAGCGGCCTTGACAACGTGCTGAGCTGACCAAAGCTGTGCTCAAAGGTCGGGGGGCTCAAACAGATCCTGGGGCCCCACTGGATTGGACTCCTCCACGTGATTGAAGCTCATGTGGATGTCAAGACTAATGATGGTTACTTGCTTTGTCTCTTTTGTGTTGGATTTACTAAAAAACACAGCAGTCGGATACGGAAGACCTCTTCTGCCCAGCATCAGCAGGTCTGCCAAATCTGGAAGAACAGGATGGAAATCATGACCTGCGAGGTGCAGACGAATGGCTTGAAAGACTTGGTCAATAAACTGACCCCAGACGGCATTGGAAAAGACACAGAAAAGGCCTGCCAGTCCATCTACCCTCTCCATGATGTCTTCATCAGTACTGTAAAAATGCTGCAGAAGCCCAAGTTTGAATTGGGGAAACTCATGGAGCTTCATGGTGAAGGTAGTAGCTCTGGTTTCCAGTAGCTACTGGGGATGAGACGGGCGCCAATGCTGAACGAGCTGATGGATATGAACCACCAGTCCCAGAATCTGTTTAAAGCTCAGACTTTTAGTAGTAACCAATAAAAAGTCCTATTTGTGACAGTTTTTTAAAAAATCTCAGACCTGTGATGAATATAACTACAATAGCAACGTTTGCTGAGGGCTCAGCACGCTGGTGTCAGCCTCCTGGGGAGACGCACTGCTAAGCTCCAGCCTAGACAATCAGTGCCCCTCAGGCAGCACCGGCCAGTCTGAGGCCACAGAACATACTGTCAGAAGCCATCATCTCCAGGGCTCTGCCTGATGGGATAGCGATGTGTTTGGGAACACGGAGCCCTAAGCCACAGAGCATGCCTTCACCCGCTCCTGTGACCAGGACTCCAGGAGGGCAGTGGGGCTGGGCATGGCCTTCCTTCCACCCACGGTGCCTCACACTAGCACTGAACTTGTGGTGAACTAGGATTGTCAGAGGGAGACCTGTGTGGCTAGATCTCATATCCACTGCAGAGGACAACTTTCTGAGTGTCTCTGAAGGGAGGCGTGGTATTATTTTTGATCACCTAGGACTCCAGGAGGGCAGTGGGGCTGGGCATGGCCTTCCTTCCACCCATGGTGCCTCACACTAGCACTGAACTTGTGGTGAACTAGGATTGTCAGAGGGAGACCTGTGTGGCTAGATCTCATATCCGCTGCAGAGGACAACTGATCACCTCCTGAGGAGGTTCTACCACGGACATCACGGATGTCAAGTGTTCTCGTCTGAGCTATATTCGTAGTCACATTTGTAAACGTGTAGAAGGGAGGGAGAGAAGACGTGTAGTTACTTACCCATCTAATTCCTTCAGTAAAAGTAACTGCACCAAAGCTGTCCTAACGAACAGGGATTTTAAGCCAAACTAACTAAAATTAGGAGTGTAACTTACATACCAAGATCGGATTCTTCAGAAGCGTGTTAGTTTGCTGTGACTGCCAAAACAAAATACCCCCGACTGGGTGACCGAAATAACAGAAACGTGTTGTCTCCATCCTGGTGGCTAGAAGTCCAAGGTCAAGGTGCTGGAGAGCTGGTTTCTTCTGAGGGTGGCGAGGGGCAGGCTGTCCTCTGCTTCTCCTCTGGCTTCTGGGAGGTGCTTCTCCTCAGCTCGTAGAAGGGGACCCCCAAGCTTCAGTATGACCTGACCTTCACTAATTATAGGCACAATGATCTCATTTCCAGCCTTTTGAGGCTGATGGTTAGGATTTTAGTATGTGAATCTTGAGGGGAAAGCGTCCACCATGACAGTTCTGGCTATAGGCAGCCACTGCAGGCATCACCTACAGGCCCAGGAGCTCATGGGTCTCAGGTGTCTCACGCGCTCTGAATGATCCAGACTAGACCTGCTGATCCCCTGACTGTGCTGCTTCAGGAGTCACGACCCACCTACCAGCTCTACTTCCCGGTGAACGAGATGGAGCTGCGTTTCCTGTCATGATTCCACTCCAGAAGCTACAGAACATGGCTTCCTCCACACTCCATTGGAGGAGCCAATTACAGACTCCTGGTCAGGAGGGGGGGAACTAGACTCTCCTGCTGGTGGTGCATTAGGCAAGTCATGTTGAGGAAGGACTCATGGGACAGGACACTCTGGCGTGGCCACTTGGGGACTCTGTAATCTGCCAATGAGCAGTCCTGTTCAACAGGGTCAGGCTGCACTGATTGCACAACTTTGTGTGGTCAGTGATGCAAGTCCGCCTTTTGGAATTTTCTCCATTCTTTCTTAATTTTATTTTTCCATAGAGAAACATCTATTTGGAAGTTCATCATGTGGCATACAAGATTATGGATTTAAAGCTGGTGTTCCACAGGACCCTGAATAACTCAAGCCAGGCCCTGGTGAGATATATAAGAAAGATTTTGAGAAAGAGAAACAAAGCAAATGCAAAATCCTCAAATGTCTGTAACAATTCAGTGTTCATACTGAAGGAAAATCACTGTAAATAGCCTTTTGTTTTCAAGAAAATTGCACAAATCCAGATGTGAGAATCAGTACAGAGTGTTTTTATCCCAGGGAGAGAGGATACAGGGCATATTATCCATCAGAATAGAAACTGTCTGGAGATTGCCAGTGGAGCATTTGTCAACAGTAACGAAAATTCAAATTCTTCCAGGCCTCACAGAGTCCTACACTGGCCCCTCCCCAGCTTCACACTATAACAAGTTCAGATGCAGCCTTTGCCACAAATGAAGCAGGGTTAGAGGTCTTCCCCTGCTCACCCTCTCATGCATGCTCTCTTGGCTCAAAGAGTCAATGATTGCTGTTCATATCTACCTGCAGGTTTTCCAAGGTGGGTTCTAGAAACTTCCTTCCAGAATGGTTACTTCATACCAGGAAAATTAGCCACTACTACGGCTCAGAAACTCTCTCCTCATTGACCGCCAACCTAGGTCTACAGAGAGTGGCCTGGAGTCATTAGAGGTACATTTAGAATTCTCAGCAAATTCCTCTGTCCTTCCATCCCATCAGAACCTGGGAAGCAATTTGTCCACAAATGTTATAATGGCATAACTGACCACCCCCTTCCGCCATCACACCCTGTTTGAAACCTATGGATATCTGTTCTCTGTGTGTTTATGAGGAAGTTAGAAGCAGTCGGATGTATATAGTAAGACACATTGATTGATTTTTGGGGGCTTAGTTCTTTGTCATTTTTAAATGGATGCTAAATTTATTTGTCTTTCCTTAATGTTTAATAATTACATTTAAGGGCAAAATGTTTGCCTCAGAAAACATATTTAGCTATAACTTTAATTAGTGCTTTATAGTGCAGTGTTTTATTGTCATAATAGTCTGTAACTCTACTTTTAATTTTCTTTTGGTTGAAGATATTTATTAGAATATTTTCCCAACTATATGTCTTAATAAAATATGAAAATTACAAAAAGGAACTCCAAAACTCTGTAAAACCATCATGCATATTCCTATCTTTCAGAGAGAAAAATTATTACCATTTTTTTATTATTTATTTCATTTTTTTAAATGATTACACATGCGATGGATATAACATTGTGAACAAGAGAAAGAAAAAGAAAGAAATATTACAGACTGCACCAGCCGCTCCTTCACTGTTACACAGCCTCATTTCTAAGACCTAACTCCCAGCACTCGCCGGCGTCGGGTAAGTGAACACCCATTTAGCTCCTTTATGTATTACAAATTTCCTCATAGCAGATTCTGCATTTTACCAATCCATTCCCTGCTGAGGGCTGTTCTGCTTCTTCCTGTGTTTCCTGACCTCCAGCAAGCCTGTCTCCCTGAGCACCCCAAGGCAGGGCCTCAGAAGTGGAATGGTGGCACTCTTGGCTAGGAGCCCTTCTGACTGCAGGAACTAGTGCCTGCCTGCTCTGCAGGGTCCCTGCAGCGATTCACACTCAGTGCTGGGCGTTTCAGAGGTCATTTGTTATTAATGATATCTACCCTGAAAACAGTCAGAGTATAGGGCTTAGTTTACAGAGTCAGGTGGAAAGAACTCAGACACTAAGGTAGCCAACAGATCTTACTTTCAGCGTTTGATACTCTGTTTCTGATGCATTAAAAGGCATGGCTCTTTTGTTTTCGGTTTGAGTTATTTGTTTTATTAATATTAAATAACCTCAGCCCCCTTTTACCTCTATGCTTGGATATACTCAAATTGTGCTTTCTTTATCCTTTGTATTGCCTAAACTTTTTGCCGTAGCTCTATGTTTCCCATCCACAGTGTTGTGTGCTGTGTGTCGTTGTGTACAGCGTGTTGTTGTGTTCCTGTCCTCTATCATATCACTTGGCAAAAGGAACACCTAAGGTCAGTCTATTACTTTTTAGATAACTTACTCATGACCTGAATACGTGTGTAATTTTCCTTAGGATTGTAATAAAAATTCAGTTTTTCTAGATGTTTATTTTCTTTCATTTTCTTTTAAGTGAGTATTTCGGCCCATACGTCTCTTCTTCCGAGTCTTTTCCTTTAATCAAGTTTCCATGTTCTGCTCTGCATAAAAATAATACCTTTGATTATCTTCATTGCTTTGTTTTACTCTTCTGCATTTCAGAAGAGCTTCTCAAGTTTGTCCCACAATACTGATTTATTTTCTAAGATACCAGTTCCGCAGTTACACTTCCCATTTTGATCCACTTGTATTTATGTGTGTGTGTGATGGATTGAGACAGGGTCTCTCACGGTGTCACACCCTCGCCCAGCCTCCCAAGCAGCAGGGGTCACAGGCTCACGTCACCATGTTCACGTTTTAGGGCAGGCCCTTAATAGGCAGGATTGGAACCCTGCCTCCCAGTGGCCCCAGCCTGCCAACCAGCAGCGCCTGACTGCTTCTACTGCATTGTTAGGTTGTTACAGTATTTTATTTCTCGCTCCTCTTCCCCGCTTCGTGTCTGAGGCTATTTTCCCTTTGTTTTCCTGCAGCGCCCTGTCCGGGTGGTGGAGCAGTCTAGACGGCTGTGTTCCAGGTGCCCTGTCGCGATTCTCAGTATTCCGGTCCTCTGACAGTGCGGCAGCGTGACTTCTGTTTCCTTCCCTTGGATCATTCCCATGTTCGTGTGCGTGTGTGTCTACACTCATCCTGAAGAGGGATTGGGTCAGACCCAGAACTTTCTCAAAGCCTGAGCAATCTGAGTGCCAGGACCCAGAGCCCAGTGCAAGGTGAAGAACGACACCCGTGGCCGAGGCCGCTCCGCACAGCGTCCCCTGCACTGCGTTTGGGGCAGTTTTAACTGCTCAGCCCCAAAGTGTGCCCAGCACACTGAGGACCCACAGAGAGCTCGCCACTCGCCAGGCGGACCTCGCTGCTCTGGCAGCCCCAAGGCTTCTGCTCAGCACCGTCTGCGATTCTCACGCCTGAGTCCTCCAGCTTCGGGATTCTTTGTTTACCGGCTCAGCAGCGGCTGAGGAGTTGTGCTGGTTGACAGGGAGTGAACAGTATTGGGTGAGACTGAAGGTGGGTGGGTTACAGGAGGTGGGTGGGTTTACTGACCAAACCCACGGGGGAAGGAGGCGAGGGAAGCCTGAGTTCCCGATTCCAAAATCCGTAAATTAATTAGAAGCATGTGTGAAAGGAGTAGCAAGGAATTTCTACCTGTAGATCAATTTAAGTCCTGCTTAACAAAATAAAAAACCAAATAAGTCAAGTGCATTGTACTTCATGTGCATATATGCTAATATCTCGTCATTAAGAGCCATCACCGGAATGCAATCTGGCTGGGCAGTTGTATTGGTATTTTTGCTATAAACTTAGAATCAAAGGACATACTATACTTTTTATAAACCGGGCAGCTAGAAAGCCGCTGGGAAGCTGGCGGAAGCCCACTGAGGCCCCGTGTCCTGAGCATGCGCGGTTGGCACTGTGTGCAGCCCTTTCTGGGCTGAGTGCCTTCACCAGACAATGCATTTCTACCACGTTGACATCACTGTCTCTAAGCTAATGCAGCTGTCACCCTAAAAGAGCGCAGTCCCGGGGTCAGCAGGGAGCGTCATGGGTAAGGTACTGGACTCTCACTCACATGGCCGACCACGGTTTGAGTCCCAGACCTGGGGCTCGAGAATCACGCTGGGCATATGTGTGTGTACCCCAAGGAGAATGAGGGAGAAAGGATCGCAGGGTGACTATCCCCCTTGGGGGAGTGATTTCTCATTTTCCCTCATGCCATATCTCTCTGTCTCTCTCTGGCAAGCACACGCACCCTATGGTGAAAACCTTAGAAATATAATAAAAAGAATGCAGTTAGGCCTGCCGAGTATGTTTGCATGATTCTGTTTTATTCGTGGCTTATGCATGGTTTCTATGAATTTAAACCAGGTTTCTTAAGAGATCCAGCAAAGGGGGCCAGGAAGCCAACTCTCTCACTCCCTGATGACAGACTCTCTGAGTACTGTCTCTTTGGAGACAGGTCCTGCCCATGCAGAGTCTCCCTCCGGTAGTTCACTTAAAGTCTTCCTGACACTGAAGTCTGATCATCACTTTCCCTTCAGGAAAATCGTTTTCCCAAGTAAACCTGGGCTTTGTGTGAGTGAATCGTATGAACGACTGGCCTCTCCCTGCGTGTGAGTCGGGGTGTGCATCTGAGCTGTGCACCAGTGGTTCGACTGGGCGGGTAGCCTGCCGGGCCTTCGGGCTGTGCTGCGCTCAGCCTGCTGTCTGTCAGGAGATTCTGGGCTTTTCACGAGGCACAGGCTGAGATCACCACATTTCCCCCAGCCAAACAAATAAATAAATAATTACCTTTAAAGGTATGAGATACAAGATTTTGTCAGAAATGGCACTCACAGCGGAATGAAGTTGCTAGCTTTTATGTCGACCTGACAATGGGCATGTAAGTTGGCCCCTGAGAGTCTGCAGCCGTCGGTGTAAACGCCATCCTCATTAACTCTGTGGGGGGAGACTAATTGGTTTACCATGGGTCCAGAGGGCACCTGGAACACGATCGCTCGTAGAGGAAAGAAAATTCCACCTCACTGAGGTGAGCGGCTAGTTCTGGGGCCTGCGAGATCCGACAAAGCTTAAACAAGCTAGTGAGACCTTAACAGAGATTGCGATAACATGTTGATGGATGCGGCCGGGAGGAAGCGTCAGTCGGGCCACGGCAGGCTCGGGTGCCTGGACTGTGAGTAAGAGGCCCGGGCGGGCACTCGCGCCACTCCATGCAGCTGCTTGCGTGAGGTCACTGGAGCTTATTCTGGATCACAGGTTAGTGACCAGGTGTGGCATTTTTAGAGGAGTGAGTGTGTGTGTGTGTGCGTTCATGAGGTCAGTTGCTAATTCGGTCCGTGTGCTCACTAGACCCCATCTGTTCCCAGCAGTGGTATCACGGAGTTAGATAGAAGAGGGATCTGTGCCCCACCACAGCCATGTGGGCAGGTCTCCTCGGCTCCTCAAATGAAGTGCTTTGGCTTCAGTCGTGAGAAATATCTAATGACAAAAACGAGAAGAAAGGACCCCAGACTGAGGCACCCGGTACCTCAAGAGAGGTGAAGGGAGATGCCGTGAGAGAAGTCTCAGGGGCTTGCTAAGTCAGAAGAACGTGCCTGGGCCATGGAAAGTCACGAAAAGGAAGCCAGGCATAGATTACTGTCCTGCTTCCTTTAACGCAGAGATGGCCAGCGCCTGCTTGGACACGGCCGTGCCGTCGGCGCAGCCAGAGGTGATCGGGAAAAATTTAGCCAAGGGGAATTGGCTGTTCGGAAACTGCCCAGAAATCACCCCCGTGGTTTTGTTGCCAAAGGGCAGGTGGCAGCACACTCAGCAGAGAGAGGCAGGGCGGGTGGGGTGGTGAGAAAGCGCCCGTGGGGATGGCCATGTGGCTATCCCTTCTCCATTTCTCGTTCTAGGATTTTGGGCATGTCCACACTTGGCATGTTTTTCCAGATGCTGGGTCGGGACTGGAACCACACAGCTGGCCATGTGGGATTAAGCTGCCCCAACCACCATAGCCCCCTTTCTCATTCGTAAGATAGTTTTCAGGAGCACCAGCAGGTGGTGGTGATGGATGGGAGAGTGTCGAGCAGCGCTGTGAAGTCCTTGGTTCTCTGGGTCCAGATCACTAAAATTAGAGATCTGTCCCTA
>NW_006160165.1:4518851-4522179 GCF_000334495.1 Tupaia belangeri chinensis | reverse complement strand
AGAATGAAGACAGTAGAAAGGAAGGTTTAATGGAAAGGAAAGAATTACACCCAGAAGGCTCTTGGGCCGGCAGATGGCCAGGTGGCACCTTGGGCGGGCAGATTGCCAGGTGGCAGCTGCGTTTGATACTGGTTAATTGTTACTTTTATCACTAGAGGTGATCATGAATATTTATTGGTGGGAGGCTGTCATATTACCTCTGTCCTTCGTTTGAATTCGAATTTGCGCATTTTTCTCCTGTGCTCACGCAATTTTCTCACAGGTAAAGAATGAGGAATTTGATTACCTAATTGCGCATGCCCAGTGTGAGCCAAGTTGTTTAATTAGACTGCCTAATTAGTTTATCACCCTAGTGGGAATTAGAGTGTTGACTTAGTGAGAATTAGGGTGTTGACCAAAACACTTACTTGGGGATTAGGGTGTTGACCAAAATGCTTGCTTGGGTCTTTTTGATAAGAGAAAAATCTAGGAATCATCCCTGTGTGCTTCCCTCAGGCCCCAAGGAAGGAAGATGGCAAATTGCCTCGCCCTCCTGGTGCCCGGGGCTAGGTGAGCCTTTCGCTTTTCTCTTAGGGCTGGCTGCTCACGGCTAACTAACTGCCTCCCACAGTGCCATGTTGGTTAAGGTACTGGCCTCCCATGTGACTGATGGTGGTTCAAGACCTGAAGGCTTACTTTCTCACTTTCCCTTTCTGTCTCTGTCTGTCTCTGTCCAAATGAAAATAATAATAATAACAGCAAATAATAAAGTTAAATAAATAAGTAATTTTTAAAAAAATAGATTTTTCGGGAATATGGAGACCTTTAGAACCCCTTCTGTCTACTGCATGCCTCTCTTCTTAGCCTCCTCTATATCAGTTGATGTGCAAGGCCACAGGTAGCTCCTGGGGCAGGGAAATCCTCCACGTAAGGGACACGCTGGGGCTGACGGCTCCGAGAGAGTCTTAAGGATCCTGGCTTTACCTGCATCATTTCAGCACTCAGCCCTGGCCAGCAGACACGCGCCTCTGTTCCCTCTATTAATCATGCTACGCTCGGAAAATATGAGGTGAACCCCTCCAACCTGCCATGACCCCTGAATAGCAGATGCTGGGTAGCACAGGGCTACGGAAACCAAGACCACCCTTAAGAAGGCTCTGCTTGATAACACCAGCAAAAAGCGCAGTGGTAAGATCTGGTGACGGTGCCGCCCTGGCGCAAATGTGCCCATACGTGCACCCTGTAACCTGTTCACTTGTCCAGTTCAGACATCAACCTAAAGACCTTACTTGAGGGACCAGCAGATGGCATGATTGTTAAGGTAATGGAATGCTATATTACCAACTACAGTTGGAGTCCTGGACCTGACAGCTTGCTTTCTCACTTTATCTCCGTCTGTCTCTCTGTCTCTCTCTGGTTGAACTAGATAATAATAATGATGGTGAATAAAATGAAATATTTAAATATATATACATACATACACTTGTATCATATCTACATAAGGCTAATAAGAAAGAGTTTATTGGGGACAGCAGGTGGCATGATGCTTAAGGTCCTAGACTCCCACATGGCCAACTTTGGTTTGAATCACAGACCTGGCATCTTGGTTTCTTGTTTTCTCTCTCTCTTTCTCTGTTGTTCTCTGGAGAGCACACATGCCCTATAGCAAATTTTAAAATAATAATACTGATAAATAAAATTAAATAAATAATGTTTTTAAAAAGAAGAAATTTATTGATCAGGAACCACTCTCCAACACTATTATATTTAATTACCCGGCAAGGACCATGAAAAACGGAGAGTGTTGCGAGTTTTGCTCTTAAAATATTTTTAAGAAATTAATTTTTATGTTCATTTATGTTGCATAGGTATGCAATGCAATGTTTAGAACTCAATATTAAGAATGTAAGCAACCTGGGACCAGCAAATTGCATAATGGTTACATCGCTGGACTCCCACATGGCCAACAGTGGTAAGAGTCCCCTACCCAGAAACTTGAAACCCAAGCTGGGCATGTGTGCAAACGTGCCCAGAATCCTGAGAGGAGAGTAGAGGAGAGGGAATTATGGCCTGGCTGTTTCCCTTGGGGAGTGATTTCTCTCTGCCTCTCAGTCTTTCCAGCGAGCGCATGTGCCCTATAGCAAAAATATCTCTCAAAGAAAAAAAAAAAAAAGAATGTATGCAACCCTACAAAAACACGACAAATTTACAAAGACATTTCACAAAATGAAGATGCTCCACATTGTTGTCATCAGGGAAATACCAACCGAAGGCACGGGGCCCCCACTGCACACGGTCGAGGACGTACTTCCAGCTTCGTCGTGCTTTACGACTGACCCTTCCCTTTTCCCAGATAAATGCTCATCCTATTTCTGCCACTGGAAGCTAGCTTGCATTTTGTAGAATTTACATAAATGTACGGTATTTAATCCTTTGTCTCTGTTTTTTGTTTCTTGTTCCTTTTGAGGTGTGTCCACGGTGCACGTGTATGGTTAGTCTGCTCCTATCCTGGGTGAGTAGTATTCCATTGCATGGATGTGCTACATACAGTTTATTCACCCTGCTGCCAACAATTGGCTGCTTCCAGTTAGGGTCTAATACCAGCATACTTGCTGGGAACTAAGTTGCCCAAGTCTTTTTGTGGGCATATGTTTTTATTTCTGATGGGTAAATACTTAGGAATGAAATGTTTGGGTTATACAAGAAATGTATCTTTACATTTTAAAGAAACTATTAAATGGTTTCCCAAAGTGTTGGATTGAACTGAAGTGGACAGAAATTTACTTATTTATTTATTTTGGGGAGAGAGAAATTTTTACTATATGGTATGTGAGCTCCCTGGAGAGACAGAAAGCAAGAAATCACCCTCCAGGGGGATGGCCATGCTGCAATCCTTTCTCTTCCATCCTCCTTTTGGGGGTTTGGGCATGCATGCACACACATCCAGCATGGGTTTTAAGCCACCAGGTCCGGGACTTGAACCATAGTCAACTATGTGGAAGTCCAGTGATACAACTATTGCACCATCTGCTGGTCCCAATGAATGGAAATTTTTGAACCCCAATAACACTTGGCCTCTCTTGGAGTTACTGGTAAGGTGTTATCCCCAACACCTGTTGAAACGTTGCCTATGCCATGGAAGACTTGTAGGAGCTGCGTCTCAGACTATCTTACTTGGCCCATTCATCATCTTTGTGGCTGTCAGTTATTTTCTCTTGGAAATGCTTTCTCTGTTTCCTTCCAAGACAATATTCTCTGGTTTCTTTCTTCCATCCTCTCACTGTTTCCCAGTCTGACCAGAGGATATGCCTATCCTCATCTAGAGGGCCAAGCCTGGGAGTGCTCTGGG
>NW_006160165.1:4515165-4517761 GCF_000334495.1 Tupaia belangeri chinensis | reverse complement strand
CAGCCCGCGCGCCCCCAAGTGAAAAATGCCCAAAAAAAAAAAAAAAAAAAAAAAAAAAAACCATCCGAACCCACGGCTTGGGAGCTAGGGCTTGGCTTAGAGTAGATTCTACATCGATATTTACTGAATGGTATTAAATATGTCCAGATTTTTTTTTTGGTGTGTGTTTCTTCATTTTTATTGACAACAAGTTTGTGTCCATAGAATGATATCCTCATAGCATGTGAAACTCTCAGAGACCATCTTCCAATTCACGGATGAGCTAAGTAGAAGCTGAGATTTAATATTCAACATGAAGTTAATTAATAGTGAAGAAGTTACCTGAAGTTACATGACTAGTTAAAAGAGGAGAAGATGTGAGAGCTCTGGTAGCCCTCACTGCTTAGCCAAGAGCCAAATTCTACAACAAACAGACAAAAATAAATAAACGTATTTTTAATTTAAGAAAGAGTCAATTCTTTAAAAAGTTCTACCTTAACTTAAATTTGTACCTATGAAAACCTATCTTGTCAGTAGAAAATATATACCTACTTAATTCTCACTGTGCCTTAATAACTTCATAATTTACTTGGAGTTTATTTACAACAAAAACTTTAAGAAAACAACTTTGAGATTTCCATACAATTTCATCCTGTACGTCTGAGGAAATAACACAAGAGATCCTTCCTCTTTGAGAGAAATTAGGTGAAATGTGAACTAACCTTTTCCAGCAATTTTTGTGCTCCATGGATGTCGAACCACTTTGACATCTATGAATTATGCCATTTTTACTGTGCAGGAGAATTAAATTCTTGCCAGGTTTTGAGCAGAAATTGTAGAGCTTATATATTTATGGAATAAAGAGTGAGCTTAAAAGTGAGAGGGAAAATCTGGTTTCTTTTATAAAGGCCACTAAGACCTCCATAGTGCTATCTGCTTAACCAGCATGCTCCAGACTAAGGCAATAAAGCAAAGGTTAGGAGCACAGACTTGGAATCAGACCTGCCAGTGTAAATACCACGGCCTCTTCTTGGCTCTGAGGCCATGCCAAGCACTGGGCCTCCGTGTCCCATCTGTAAAATAAGGGTGCTGAGTAATGTCTCCCGTGCAGGATTGCTGGGAGGAGTCAATGCCTAAGTTATTTTAATGCACTACTTGCTAGTCTTCGAGCCTCATCCTTTTCCTGGCTGTTACCAGCAGTGGGCGGATGTCCATCTTCGCAACCCTCGGGTTACCACAGCCCCGTATCGTGCAGTTGTGGCAGATTACGTGTCGTGTGCCTCTCCATGGGAGATTAACTATGGAGGTCAAGTGTGCTGCCTCCTGCCTGAATGATCAAACTCAGTCCAAACTGGAGCATGGATTCGTCCTCGGAACCCCTCTTTTCCACCTTCTGCAGTTCCGTGAAAGACCTGAGCATCCATGGGGTCATTCAAGAGAGGGGCTTTGGAGCCATATACAACTCCATTTCTCAACACTCCATCTGGCTACTGCCCAAATCCGGTGTGTTTCTGTCTACTAATAGGTACCTTGACCAGTGTGTCTTCAGAATTGACCGTCTCCAGCACCCACTGTCTCCAGCACCCACTGTTTCCAGCACCCACTGTCTTATTCACTGCATTCATCGTCTCTCATCTGGATTAAAAAGAATGTCTTCTTGTCCAACAGCAGAGCCTCAACTTTGGTACTAATTTTTTTTTTGAGACTTTTTGGTATGTGTGTGTGTGTGTTTGTTTTTGCTTTTTAGATTTTTGCCATAGAGCTCATGCACTCACTGGAGAGAGACAGGGAAAGTGGGAAATCGCCCCATGGGAATGGCCACACTGCCAACCTTTCTCTTTCATTCTCCTCCTGGGTTTTAGGCATACACGCACATGCACCCAGTGTGAATTTGAAGCCACCAGGTCTGGTGCCTGAACAGCGGTTGGCCATGTGGGAGTCCAGCGCCTTACCCAGCACACCACCTGCTAGCCCTGGTAGTAACTTTAATCATTTTTTGGGTCAAATGTTTCCCCACATAAAATGTAAGAAGCACATTTGAATGGCTCCCAACGTTCCCTAGGTTGAGGCCTCTGGGGAAAGTTCTAGCCTCACCTGATCATAGCTGACAGCCCACCTGCCTTTGCAGGAATTATTTTCAATTCTGAAACCTAGACCTGAGACTCTCAGTCCCTTTCTGCTGCTCAAGTGCTCCCTCTCGTTCATTCCTGAGTCTCTCCTCAAACCGAAGCCCCAAACTTGTGCGTTTCCTACTCGGCCTCCCACATGCCATGAGGGACATCTCTCGGGCCTCAGCTCACAGCTCCCGGTTCACAGCACGCACTGTTTTCTAATTATTTTTATCTTCTCCAAGACACTGTGTGAGAAGCAACAGCATTTTCTTCATCATGGTGTCTCCAGGGCCAAACCTGACACACTATAACTTCTCCATGAATCTTGTTAAAAGAACCTAAATTGTTGAGACAGGTCAGAAAGCAGCCTTCCCTCCAAGTGTCCGACTGCCACCAGAGGTGGCCACCGCTGGACTGACCTCCTGCTTCCGCATTCCCCATCCCTTGGTACGGCAGAAAGTGTGGCTTTTTTTTTTTTTTTGCAGGCGTTTTTTGTGAACTGGCGC
>NW_006160165.1:4514063-4514648 GCF_000334495.1 Tupaia belangeri chinensis | reverse complement strand
GGGCGGCAGGGCCTGTGCAGGCGGAGGGCTGGGCCTCTGAGGCCTGAGGGAGGACACGGAGCCTTGGGATGGCACCCCAGCCGGCCTCCCCCGTCAGGTGGTTGCAAAAGATGGCTGCAGGTCGCTGTCCACCTGCAGTCTGCAAACACGTCGTGCATCCCAGCCTCTGCGGACTGGCCTGCTAGAGCGTGCAGTTTAACACAAGAAGACGAGGTCGCTAAGGAATCGTGCACGACAGGAGTCTGGATTAATTCATATGATTATGTGACCCTCCCTGAGGGCGGAGGGTGGAGGCTGCACGGACCCTGATGAGGGAGGACTGGGAAGAGGCTGCAGTCCTGTGGGCCTCGGGGCCTGTGCAGGCGGAGGGCTGGGCCTCTGAGGCCTGAGGGAGGACACGGAGCCTTGGGATGGCACCCCAGCCGGCCTCCCCCGTCAGGTGGTTTCGAGAGATGGCTGCAGGTCGCTGTCCATCTGCAGTCTGCAAACACGTTGTGCATCCCAGGCTCTGCGGGCTGGCCTGCTAGAGCGTGCGGTGTGCAGTAGCCAGCAGGTGGGCAGATGGCCCAGAGCCAGCCTCATCTG
>NW_006160165.1:4495257-4512763 GCF_000334495.1 Tupaia belangeri chinensis | reverse complement strand
CCTGTGGACGCAGAACTCGCACATCAGCCTGGTCCCCAGGGGAGGTGTGTACACACTGACGGAGAGCCCCATCCTACCCTGACGTGGAAGGGCCAGGTTCTCTAGGTTAGCCTCTGTCCTGACAGTCGTTGCTTCCAGAGGAACTTTAGGCCACAGAATCCCTTGCATGGGCTGCATGGTAAATTTCATTCTCCCACTCACACATTCGATGGTGCCCCACCGGCAGGTGCGTTGTGAAGACTCCCGACTCCCGCGGCAGAGTGGCTGTTTCTACAGTCTCTGCCCTCCTCCAGGCCGAGGAAGAGGACTGCGTGTGTGCTCGCACCTGGACAGCTCAGCACCCCGAGTCTCGGGAAACCGGCCTGCCTACTGCCGCTTGTGCAGGAAGGAGTGAGGAGAGCGGTGTGCTCCAGCCGCCGTACAGTCCTTAGGGCCCGGGCCACGGCTCTGACCCATGCTCACTCTGCTGTTCGTTTGCTTAACTCTGTACCCTGCAAGTGGCATTTGGGTTCACACACACACACACTCTGAAATAAAGACGAAACATGCTGTTTCAAATGAACTTGAAGATGAGAGGACACCCTTCGTGCGATATGAATGCTGGGGCAACATGCACTTTCTTCGCTGCATCCACCTTTCACATTTAACTGGATTTAACGCTGAATTCTTGGGGATCCTGAGCGCAGCGTTTGCAACTGGTTGTCTTTAGAGTGGCTCAAGCTCTGCGGCCCCGTCTGGCGTGAGAGTGGAATTTTCCATGAGCCGTCACTGCACCTGACACTGGTGCCCCTGACACTGGCACAGTGGACATCCCCAAGAGCCTCTCAGGCAGCCCTCACCGGACAGCAGGAGGGGCTGCTGGGGTCGGACGTAGACCCAGACTCACCGGATAGCTCGCCTGCCATGAGCTCTTAGACCCACGACGAGGAGAAACCTGTCCCCATGTGGCCCAGCCCAGCCTCCTGGGTCCTCACAGACCAGGGACTTGGAGGGCCTGGCCCAGGGCAGATGCAGACCTGAGACATGGACCCCTTGCCCAGGGAAGTCGCCTCAAGTGAAGAAGAACTGCGATGGCCCTGAAGCAGCTCCAACATGGGGCTCCGGGCGTACCCTGCTGCTGCTCCTTAGACTCTGCACCCAGCCTCCCCCCGACTCGTCCCTACAGTGCTTGTCACAGGAGCTTGGACATAAGACATCAAATGCATACATTTTTGGGTTGAAATTCTCTGAAGGATTTGACTCGGGGTGGCATGCAATTTTGTGCCACCCCTAACCAGTGCTTGATCGGCACGGAGCCACAACAATGAAAGGATGTCACGTTTCAAGCCTTGGCATCAATGGTGAGTTTAGGCAAGGTGTGAACACTGCGTTAGCCAAGAGTGGGGCCAGAGAGGACAGATCTTAAACCATTAGAAATGCCAAAGCAAAGATACAAAAAAGAAAAGAAAAGGGAACCAGCAGTTAGCGTAATGGCTATGTCGCTGGACTCCCACGTAGCCGACTGTGGTTCTCGTCTCGGACCCAGTGGCTTTAAACTCACGCCGGGCGTGTGTGCGTGCGTGCCCAAGATCCCGAGAGGAGAAGGGAGGAGAAGGGATTGCGGCGTGACCATCCCCCCTGGGGGGTGATTTCTCGCTTTCTGTCTCTATGTCTCTCTCTGTCTGTCTGGCAAGCACATGCGCCCTATAGCAAAACACCTCTCCAAAAAAGAACAAAAAAAGAAAAGAATATTTAGAAAGAGTCAATGGTTTAAAACGGCAGCCCTGTGACTATTTACTATAAATTGAAATTCATTTAAAAATACCTAGAATCTCATGCTTTGTAGGAAGAGGCTGTGCTCCGGCCCACAAGCAGACCGGTGCCGTTCTTCCTTTAACCTGCCAGCGACAGACGGTCACGGCGCACGGCAAACCTGTTGCTCCTCCATGGGGAGAATAAATGTGACATCAGGGCTGATGTCGTTTCCCTCCAAGTCTAGGCACATCTCCCCTGACAGTCGGTCCCCTAGCCAGCTGCCAGGCTCCACCCCCTCTGCAGGAATTCACCCGGCCACCTTCCCCCCTGCCTTCTCAGGAGCTTTCCTCTGGGAGCTTGCCCAAGGCTGCGTCGTTTTCCTTCAGCACCTCTGGGTGACTGTGAAGGTCATTTAAACCCAGTGTGGTTGAGATCCTGAGGCTGTGCTCCACGGGGGCGTGACACCTCTCCATGGCACCCCTGGAGCAGATGACCTAAGCCATAGGTCAGCAGCCACCTTAAAGCCTGTTAGGAAAGGGAAGCGCCCCATGTCCCACACCTGCCAGTGCTTCTTGAGACCTGGGTTAGAATCCGCTGCCCAGGCTCAGCTGGGGGGTCTTCCCGTTAGTGGGTGGCCCTGACTCAGGCTGCTCCACACACACACACACCCCCCCCACCGCCATGTCTGGCATCACCCTTCCTGAAATGGCATCTCACAGGAGTTTCTGCAGATGGGCAGCCGCCACATACCGGGTCCCAAATAGGTGTGACATGTCACTGAAGGCTCAGTAGTGGGCGACTGGCTTTCAGGCTCAGGTGTTTCCCCTGCGGTCCAGTGTCATAGCAGTTTTGACGAGACCTGCGGTCACTCTCCATCCTACCGGCACACCGGCAGAATCGCCCCCTCGGATGGCCCCAGTACTCTTCTTGCTGAGTGAAGGCTCCCCGTGTCTTGGGCTAGTTAGCATCACCCTGTGGGAGGCAGGGAGATACAGGCCCCTCCTTTCACAGACGAGAGTGAAGGCTCCTCCCAGGTCTCCAGTCACTTGGTGTCCTAGCCGCTGGCTGGAGGCTGGACGAGAGGGTTGTGCACAGACACCAGGAAAGGGACTTCTCTCTCACCACGCGCACGCACTGCGCCATGAACACAGGGAGAATGTAGGTATAATTGTGGGGGCCAGCCAGTAGCATGGTGGTTAGGCAGCTGACTCCACATGGCTGACTGCACAGTTCGAGTCCTGGTGGCTTAAAAAACACACCAGGGGGACCAGCAGTTGGTGTAATGGCTATGTCGCTGGACTCCCACGTAGTCAACTGCAGTTTGAGCCCTGGACCTGGTGACTTAAACTCATGCCGAGCATGTGTGTGTGTGCCCGAGATCCTGAGAGGAGAATGGAGAAGAAGGGACTGCAGCGTGGCCATCCTCCCTGGGGGGTGATTTCTTGCTTTCTGTCTCTCTGTCACACTGTCTTTTTAGTGAGCACAAGTGCCCTATAGCAAAAACCTCTCAAAAAACAAAAACAAAAACAAAAACAAACAAACAAACAAACAAAAAACCCACCAGTATATCTGATGAGCACACATACCCTAAAGTAATTTTTTTCAAAAGTAAATGTAATTTGTATGTAATTGAATGTAAATTACATAAAATTACAAGTATGTATTTAAAAGTTTCTTAATTATAATCACAGAGATTAGGAATAATATGTGGTATGCTTATTTGCATACCAGTTTTTATTTAACTAAAACTCTAGTTTAAAAAAATCTAACCCACTTTAGACAAAAGTCAAATACTGTGTAAGACTTCGTGTATAAATTACATTTGTTCTCCATTCTGCAGCTCTGCGTTGGGCGGCTGCACGTGTAACTGACCCACTTACGACCTGGTTACGCAGAGAGAGGCAAATTAATACTGTGGGGATCTTGTGTGTTTTCCCCAGGCATCCTGGCAGAACTATGCCCATGCCAAATCTAGAGCTTAGTATAACTTTTATTGCACACAGAATTCATTATACGAAGGGGTCTTCAAACCATTAATGGAAAAATGCACATCATAAAAAAAACTATGCATGGGTTTTAAAGCTTTTTCTCACCAAAACAGACTTCTTTGTACTTTAATTCTGTTTTTCCTCAAACGCTTTGAAGTCCCCTCATGTGTATGTAATTACTGTTAAGGTGCAGGCTAGCCAGGTTCACCTTCTTCAACATGGATGGAGATTTGTAACTGATATTAACTCACAATTACTCAGACTTAATCACTATCGCCAACCAGATAAAGGTTCCCATACAAGGACATGTGCATGTCACATGTACTAACATAATGTCACTTCTACTGTAAAATCATACTCATAGAGGGGCCAGTAGGTGACATCATGGTTAAGGCACTAGATTCCCACATGGCCGACTACAGTTCGAGTCCTGAATCTGGTAACTGAAAATCATGCCAAGCACATGTGTGCGTGTGCCCAAAGTGCTGAGAGGAGATTGGAGGAGAAGGGCTTGCAGCGTGGCCATCCCCCAGGGGGTGGTTTCTCACTTTCCCTCTCTATTTCTCTCGGTCTCTCTCTGGCTAGTGCACATGCCCTATGGCAAAAACTTAAAGAAACGAAAAGCAACAACAAAAAATTCTATTCAGAGAGAACTCTACCACACATGTAAATTCAGTTTGTGGATTATGGTCAGTTTTTCTAACATGACCATTTCCAATTAATTTTGAGACAGGTTGACCAAAAAATCAACCTGGGGTTTGGACGCATTCTGAAATTGAGTAGAGCCAAAGTGGAATAGAATGGTAGAACTTTTCTTTCTTTCTTTCTTTTCTTTTCTTTTTTTTTTTTTTTTTTTTTGTAGTTTTATGGACAAAGTATTTATCTCTTTTTTTTGTTTCACTTTTTAATCGATTGATGCAAACACAAATGCTGACTTGACATAATTCACAAATAACTTTTCCTTTCTCGTTTACAAACCAACAGGTCGGGAAGTCCAGGAGCCCACCACGATCACCGTGTGGCCCACGCTGTATTCGCAGTTCAGAAGTTTCCTCCAGCCCGTCTCTTCCTTACACCCTCAAACGTCTTCATCATGTGTTTAATGAGACTGAGCCACAGGAACACCGAGGTGCCGGGCCGGCCCACTGTCAGCCAGCGGGGGTTATGTTTTAAAAGTTCATTTACTTACTGAGAGAGAGAGAGGCAGGCACCCCAGTGTGGTCCTGGCGGTACTGTCCCATTCTCGGCCTCGGCCGGCCTGGGTGGTGGGCAGCGCCGCTCAGGCAGCAGGGACACAGAGCATCGCTTCCCCCCGGGCCGCCAGCTGACCCTGCATGCAGGCAACGTGCTTTCGCTTCTTCCTCAACCATCGCCTCCACTCGAGGGCGGGCTGTGGTGCAGCAGGAAACCCGCTTTTGCTTTTGGAGACTTCTCTGAACACAGAGTACACGCGTGCCCATGAGCGGGGCTGGCTGAAGCTGGAGGTGGACCATGGTGTCAACTGGGCTGCTGTATCTCTCTCTTACTAACGGAAGAAATAAACTACTTTTTAGGTTTTAAAACTTCACATTGATGATTTTTTTTTTAAAAGACAGGGTCTCCTTGTTGTGGTCCTGCTGCCTCAGTCTCCTCTAGTTTCCGGCATGGCAAGTGCCCTCCACGGTGTGTGGCCTTAGGTTGGCCCAGGAGTCGAGACCCGGCCTCGCATGGAGCTGGCCCGTGCAGCCCAGCACCTCAGCAGCCCGTGCCACCACTGCTGGGCCTCCTTGCTGAGCTGTTTAGCATCTGGCCAGAGGAACTGTAGAGACCCAAGTGTGACTGGGCCGCAGGCTTCTGTGGATGTCTTATGCCCCCCCTAGGCTGCCCCCCGACGTAGGGACCCACTGAGCTACCTCAGGTCATTCCTTCCTGCTTGGCCTGGAAATGGCTTCCAGCTCACCCCAGGTACCGCCTCCAGCTCGCCCCAGATCCTGCCTCCAGCTCACCCCTAGACTTGAGTCACTGGAAAGCTGGGTGCCCTGACGCTCCTGCAAGTCGGCTCTGGCTGTGCTGGACTGCTATATCGAAGCGCACCCTGGAGGGTCGGAGCACGGTGGTGGCTACTTTTGCTTTGGAACACGCTGTCTCTCATCTGTGCTGAGGTACACGTCCAGTCCAGCCATGGTCCCCGTGGAGGCTAGGGAGCAGAGGCCTACCTGTAACCCATGCTGGGCTCACAGGCCCGCACAGGAGCCAGGCTCCCAGCCGTGTCCTCGTGCACCCTGGGCACCCTGGTCTGACGTCCCTGTAGGGCTGGACTCAGACCAGACTCAGAAGGGTTGTGGCACTACTTTTGTGTCATAGGCTGCTGGATCCACTCAGAGAAACAATGGATTCCCTTGAGGTCAGGTGATGGCCAGCAGAGACTGGGAGAAGGACGTTCATGGGTCCCGAACCAGCAGAGCAAACACAGTTACCAAGGAGTTGGCCAACCTGAGGTCTAGTCCCCTGACTCTCATAGGAAATTCCATTCACAAAGCAGGTGGGCTTTCGTGATAGCATCGATGAGGAAATGCCTTACCAGCGAGCGGAGGTCTATTCCCAATCTGCCAGTTCTGGAGCCTTGCAGAGAGCCTGTCATGGCCCCAGGTCCTGGCCTCCCACATGGCCTGGCCAGCTCCACAGCAGGGTCCCCTCAAGGGAGAGGCCGGGGTGCCCTTGCCCCTGAAGACAGTGTGACCAGGATGGCGAGTGTGGAGGACTGCGTGACCACAGAGGAGGGGCGGGCGGCATGACCATGGTGGAGGGGCGAGCAGTGTGACTATGGTGGAGGGACGGGCGGTGTGACCAGCGCGGTGAGCGTGGAGGTGTGCACGAGTGTGAGCCCGGCAGCCCAGCAGCGGCAAAGCTTCTCCCAGCTATTAGTAGTAAGACTGGAAACCCAGTCCCTTGCTTCCGTGGACAATCCGGGCGTAGGTCTCCAGGTGGAAGCAACGCCTGGCAGGCTACACCTTCCTGTGTCCATGGTCTTCCCTTCCGTCCCCCTCCCTTCCTTCCTTCCCTTTGTCCCTCTCTACTTCTGCTTTGCTTTTTCTCCTTTTTACTCTCTAATCAAAGTGCTCGGTGTCTCAACTAAAGGCATTGCAACACGGTCTGTTTGCAGCATGTCCAGCATCACAGCCTGCGTTCAAGCAGGACGGCCGGCCCCAGCCACGGGCAGTGGGCTTCTGTCCGTGGCCACCACTGGCTGGCAAGATCATCTGTGGAAATAATCTCATTGACAAGCTGATCTTTTACGTCCTGACGCCTGTCAAAACCTTGCCAGAGCCCAGGGACAATCAAGGCTGTTGTGCTTTCATTTTACCCATGAATTGGCATCAGAAGCTAATGGTGAGGTTGGCTAAGTTTCTGGGATTTTTGAGATGTTTTTCATACCAGCTAGAAAGATTATTTTATCAGTGACCTTTGTAGACTAACTGCAGTAAACAGGAAACCATTCAGCCACTATGAATTATGTAATAATTGGAAATTGTCTAGACAGGGTGAGGAGGGCAACACATAGAGCAAATTCTTAGAAGCAACAGCAGTCTGGCATAGAAATGTCAACCGAGAAGGCCTGCATGTCCCTGCTGCTGAGCTCCGTCCATCCCTCTGTCCCTCCCCTCTCCCCTTTGACCCCGACACGGAGGAGTTCTCACGTCAGTTACAGCCTCCCCTCCCCCCGTTTACTAACGGGATGCGATGTCACCTTTGCGCCATGGCTGTGTTTCTTTCCCAGCCTTCTCGCTCTGGGGTAAAACTTTAACAGGTGAAGAGTCAAGGTTCTAACGCAGGAAGAAGCCTGAGTTGGACGTGATTGCTCTGGCATTTCGTAGGCTGTGGAGGGACACAGGACCATGGAGCCCTCATGCTGAAGATCCAGCCCAAACAGCACCGTCTGCAGAGCTGAGCTTCCCCTCGCATGGCAGAAAGCCACGCGTGTGCACAAATGCATCCCTGGGCATGTTACGTGGAGGAAGTAGAAACAAAAGATAGGAAAGAGACAACTTCAGGCCAGCCCACAGCCTCACGGTTAAGGCAGCCGAATCCCACAGGAGAGACTGATGTTCCAGGTCTGCATGCCTGGAGTCGGGAAAAGCGGGTGAAATGGAGGGGGGGACTACTGCATGGCCGAGCCCCTGGGGTGCTTTCTCACTTTCCCTCGCTGTCTCTTTCCAGCAAGCACATGTGCCCTCTAGCCAAAAAACAAACAAACAAACAAACAAGAAAACAAACAAACAAAAAGACACATCAGTTAACTGTTCTCAATGCTCCTTCCTTCCCCAGTGAGAAAATAAAACCGGTCGGAACTACACACCACGGTCCATGGACACAGCGAGACAGTACGAAACAGGACCGACTCGCTAAGAAGAGCTGTGCTCAGCTGGGAGCCAGTGCTGCGCAGATAAGGAGGGGAACCAGGGCCAGCATGCAACATGGTGATTAAGGTACTGGATCCCACATGGCCCACTGTGTGGTTCGAGTCCCAATCCTGGCAGCGTGAGAAACGCACTGGATGGGGTGTGTGCGTGTCCAAAATTCCAAGAGGAGAATGGAGGAGAGGGGATTGTGCCATGGCCATCCCCCGGGAGGTGCTCTCTCACTTTTCTCTCTCTCTCTTTCTGTCTCTCTCTCTTTCTGTCTCTCTGTCTCTTTCTGTCTCTCTCTCTTTCTGTCTCTCTCTCTCTTTCTGTCTCTCTCTCTTTCTGTCTCTCTCTCTCTCTGTCTCTGTCTCTCTCTCCTGTCATGCATCCTATTGTACAAACTGAAAGAACAAAGAAGGTAACTGAGAGCTGGAGCAGGACCCTCCAAGAACAGAGGTGACACAGTGATACGGAGCTCAAGTGCCCCTCGTGCTGGGTACAGGAACAGGTGTGTGGAGGAGGTGGCTTTGAGCTGGCCCTTGGAAAGGGTAACATAGACAGAGGGAGACGCGCAGAAGCAACAAGGACCACAGCCAGACTGGGAAGACGGACTCTGTCCTGCCGGTGGTGGCCGGTACAACAGGGGAAACAACGCTGGCCCTGAGGCTGGAGCAGCGGCTGGGAGTTGAGTCCGGTGGTGGGACGGCACAGGTGTCGTATGCGTCTGACACTCGCTGTCATATGTGCATTCTCTGGGACCCTGTGCACGGACCTGTGACCCAGCACGGTGAGGCTAAGCTAACTGCCCTGTATCTCCTGAGCATTTCGGCTGGGACCAGAGACAAGGGTTCCTGTGAAGATACAACCAATTCTTGAACAAGGGGGGGTTAAGGGCACTGCCTTCCTGCACATCAAAACTTGTGTATAACTTCCGAATCCCCCAAAACCTAACTACTGATAGCCTGCTGCTAACCAGGCGCCTCACTGACAACAAAACAGTCAACATGTCAACACACATTTTGTATGTTACGGGTACCATGTACTGTGTTCCCACAGCAAAGCAAGTTAGAGAGAAGAAATATGATTAAGAAACTCATAAGGAGCAGAAAAGACTGACAGTATTGCGCTGTGTTTTCCAATATATTTACTAGGAAAAAGTCCACCCGTAGCAGCCCAAACCCGTGTTGTTCGAGGGTTAGTGTGCTTCACAGGGAAGGGCAGGGATACCGACAGCACCCTGGGCAGTCAACCAAGAGTGAAGTACCCGGGAAGGCAAGGTGGCCCACTGGCGCACACGCCACGCCCTGCCACACCCTGCCACGGGAATGCCACTGCTGGGTCTCACTGGGAACTCTAGCTCGCAGCCTGCTCGAGGCCAGCCCAGGCATGCCAAAGCTTCTCCCTGCGTAATGAGAGCTTCAGGGAAGACTGGAGCCAGAGAGTGGACAGGTGGGGACCGCGTTCACCTGCCCATCTCACCATAGCCTCACATCCCAGCACCACCTCGGGCCCCTGAGAACTTGGCGACATGGGCAGTGAAAGACTGGAGACCCCCGTCAGCCAGACTGTGCCCTCCGCTGACAGCGGGACGAAGCAAAACCACCCTCTCTGTGGAGCCTCTTTTTGGGATTTTCCTTTTATGGCAACTGTAAGTCCCCAAGTTGAGGTTCTGATGTGGCCCTCCCTGCTGTCCTTGGTGCACCCTGGCCAGCTCCCAGGGAAGCTCGAGTCCAGGGCAGTGCCAGGGGAGGCGAAGGAGGCCGGGGCTGCTCCGCTCAGGAAACTGATACGGAGATATTCGCAAGAGTGGGATTTATCAGAAAATCCAGTCTTCGCCCAGTATTTCTTGGAAACATTTTGGAAAAAAGGTAGCAATTGATGAATCCCGGTGGGAATCCCCTTGGCTGGCCACCTGCTCTCCGTGTGCTGATAAGAAACTCCGTGTTGGGGCCAGCAGATGGGGTCATGGTGACACTGCTGGACTCCCATGACGTTGACCATGGTTTGAGCCCCGGACTCAGCGACTTAAATCTCACACCAGGCATGTGGGCGTGTATCCCAAAATCCCGAGAGGAGAGCAGAGAAGGGATTGCAGCATAGCCATCCCTCCGGGGGTGATTTCTCACTTTCTGTCTCACTGTCTTGCTCTGTCTCTATGGTGAGAACATGCACCCTATATCAAAAAAAAAAAAAAAAAAAAGGAAACTCAGTGTTTTGTGGAAAAATAAAACAATTGGTGATGACAGAACGAGGAATGGAGAATGTACGAGAACAGAGGCCGACCTCCTTGCTCTGCCCTTCGCGTTTTGTTTTAATTTATTATTATTATTTCCACAATTAACTGTGTATAGCATTACAGCACACAAAGTTACTTTCCCCAGCATAAATCCGCTGTGTATTAGTTCAGTAAAAGTAACCACCGTTCGCATTATCATCACAAATATTTTCCATTTTTGTGTCCCTTAAATATTCTGTTTCTCGTTAGTACAGTAGGTAGTGCTTCAGTCTCTGTCCCTTTGAAAAGGATGTGGATGATTTAATTAGTGGATTCGACTAAAACTGACTGAGCGCTACAGACATGGGTTAGGTTTCCTCTCCAGGCTTCTCACCTTTCACCGTCGGGGCTGTGCACCGGAAACATTGGGCTTTCTGCGACCCTGCGAGGGAACAAACACGGGCAGCTTTGCCGTAGCACTCTCATCCCGAGCCAGCACCCCCAGGGTTGTGTTCCTCTTTCCTTGTGGCGAGCGTGGGAGGTGCCTGTTGGATTTGGAGGGGAGCATCACCTTGCTGCCAGGTGGCAGGTTTCCACTCTCCTGGGAGCAGATCCTGCTGTCAGCTGAGCCCTCCAGTTTTGCAAAGACCCGTGTGTGCCACTAGATCAGCGGCCGAATCGGGACGAGGTGGGGTCGGAGGAGTCGTTGCAGTCCTTTCTGGTTACAGCTGACAGGTGCACCTGCTAGGGAGGGGCAGCGTGCCAGCTCAGAACTTTGTTTCTACCTATCCAACTTGGAAACTAATTTACATCGCTGATCTCGGAATAAAATGAAAAGGAGGGCCGGCAGGTGGCTTGGAGGTTACGGTGCTGGATCCCACATGGCCAGCTTCACAGTTCAAGTCATGGACTGGGTGGCTTGAGAATCACATTGGGTGTGTGTGTACGTGCCCAAAGTTCTGAGAAGAGAATGGAGGAGAAGGGATTGTGGTGTGGTCAATGCCCCGGAGGAGGGGACTTCTCACTTTCTTTCTCTCCCTGGCAAGCACATATCTGTTACAGCAAAAACTTTTAAAAAAGGAAGGGGGAACTATGAAAATATTTATGATAGCCTGTGTTTTGATGTTTTTGAATATTACTACAAGGAGTTTTATAGTACAAAACAGGTGTCGTGTGAGGGTCGCTGCCTTCGTACTTCATAGAACAGAGCAGCAGAAGCACGCGGCCAGTTGCTTACTTGTTTCTATGTATGGGAGGTCTGGAAAAGGGAGGAATGTCTCCCTGACATCTGAGACAGAGGTTGCCTGAATCGCCACAGCACAGTGATGAAGATTCTCTTCTCCAGAGGAGAGCATGAGCTTCAGCACCCTAGAACACGAGCTGCAAGACATTCTTGAATGGCAGTCTGCCAATGGCAGAGGAGGTGTGTGTGTTTCACACACACGCACAGACACACACACATGCACAAGCACGCACACACACACGTGCACACACACATCATTGCTGCTGAGCTGATTATTTAACCAGCATTTACTGAGTGCTCGCTGGGTCCTCCGAATTCAGGCCAAACACGATTCTCAGCTGAGGAACTGAAGCTGTGCTGGGAGACAAGTCTCTCCTCCGGTTTTCCTGGTCAAGTCCTCCTTAACACATCAGTCTCAGTTTAGATATTGTTCTTCCTTGTGTTTTGTCGTGGCTAGAGCCCTTGTCCTGCGATCAGCCCTCCCAACAACTTCTGTGCACCCTGTGCTCTCACGACCTCACTGCGTGGAGTTGTAAAGCCGGTCTCCAGGGCTCGTCCGTTTCGCTTGGCTGAAACTTTATGCCCCTGGTGAGTAACTTCCAGACACCGTTTCTTCTTCTTTTTCTTCATTTTTTTCTAATTTGCAAGAAAGTGCATGAACTCACTAGAGAGAAAGAGACAGAGAGGGGAGGATAGGGGGAGGGGAAGCATGCCTATGGGGATGGCCTAACCACGATCCCGTCTCAACGTTCCCCCTTTGCAGGATTTGGAGCATGCACACACAGCATTTTCCTTTTCTTTCTACCCCCCCCCCCCCAGGGCTTTGCCGTAGGGCACGTCTACTCGTTGGAGAGAGACAGAGAGGAGGAAGGTGAGAAATCACTCCCCGGGGGGATGGTACACCACAATCCCTTCTCCTCCATTCTCCTCTTGGGACTTTGGGCATGCATGCACAAACACCCAGCATGATTTTCAAGCTGCTGGGTCTAGGACTCAAACTGGTCAGCCATGTAGGAGTCCAGCACCTGGACCACTCTACCACCTGCTGGCCCCCATCCTAGCTTGCTTTTCATTCTACCACCAGGTTTGGGACTTGAACTGTGCAGTCAGTCCTGTGAGATCTAGCTCCACTTAGCCACCGAGGCACCGTCGCTTCTTAGAAACCTTTATCGTAGGGTGTGCGCACTCTCCAGAGACAGCACAAAGAGAAAGAGAGAAGGAAAGTGAGAAGCACCGCCATTTCCCCGTCCTGCTGCGAGTCCAGACACGCACGCATGCACACCTGCTTCTGGGCGTGCACCTCTCTGCTTGTGGCATGGCGCTGTCCAGCTGTTCAGCTTGCTCTGCACTCTCCTAAGTGGCCTTTGACTCAACTGCATCCCTTCCCCGCTCCCTTCCCAGGGCAGGTGCTGTGCTGTCCACCTGTCCTGTGCCTGGCGCACAGCAGAAAGCCCATCAATATTCTACGACGAATGAGCAAGGTCAGCACGCACAGCATGATGACCCTGGGCAGTCGTGCGGGGACGTGCGGCAAGGACTTCCAAACCAGTGGGTTCCCAGAAGGTTTTGGAGAACACACGAGTCTGTGAAGAGACCAATAGTCTTCTAGGAAACACCAGTACACAGGGGTACCAGCATGCCGGAGAGCGTCACAGGGCCTGGCAGACAGCTGTCCATCGCCCACTGAAGAGGCCCCGGGTGGGAACAGGTGGTGCCGAGGGGCCTCCCCCAGGGAGAACTGATGGGGTGAGGTGGGGAGTCACCGATGAGTGGGGAGAACCGGGTAAGTGGCTTAACCTGAAGGTTGTCCATGAGCCCCTGAAGGCCAGCTGCGTCCTGGGAGGAACTTCCTACAAATCTGCTTCTTCCGACCCAGCTCCAGAGCTGCCGCCTCAGTGGTTTGGTGTGGACTGCTTCATTACTGACCACACACTGACACGGCTCCCATGTCACCCACGGGCTCGATACTCTCCTGAGGTCGTGGACATGGAGGTGGCGGGAGAGGGACACAGACCTGGGTGATTGGGCACCACACCTTGGGGATCGCGAGGTTGCTCTGGTCCGCAGCCATGTTCGCAGAAAACCGACTGCAGTCGGCGTCTGCCTCCTCCTCACAAGGACCTTCCTGCGCACCCACAGGCCCGTCGTGGGCAAGGCACTCTGACACACCTGCCGCGGTCTGAGCGTCACACACCTGCCGCTCCGTCACCATTCCTACCTCTTTGCTTGATGGCTGTTTTGTTTTATAAATTCACTGTAGGATGTGTGCACTCACCCACTCACCGGAGAGAGACAAAGAGAAAGAGAGGAGGAAAATAAGAAAGCACTCCCCTGGGGGACAGCCGCCCCAGTTCCTTGTTCTCCGTTTCTCCATCCTATTGGGATTCTGGACAAGCACATGTGTGTGGCTGGCATGTTTCTCAAGCCTCTGGATCCGAGACGTGAACCACAGTCCGCCACCATGCCACCTGCCGGGCCTGTCATTTTTAATAACTGTGGTCATGGGATCATAACAGCCGATCAGAGATGGGGTTAGTAACGTCATCTTCCGTGTGACCCCTCTCCTAAGCACTGCCTTCACACTCGCTCCCCTTTGTCTTAGACTCAGGTCAGATTCCCTTCAGGCCCCTAGTGGCTTCCGAGTTTCTAGTTTCTTCATTCTGGGCTAGTGCCAGCCCAAGGGGCTTCCTGGGGCTGGCCGGAGGACGCCTCTCGTGTGAGCACAGGACCCTGGAGGTCTGGGGGCGCGACCATGCTCTCCCAGCACAGACACGGGGGGGGCCTCCCCGGCCTTTGTCAGAGCTCTCACCCCTCAGCACAGGCCAGGTCTCCCACTGGTCCTCCTGCTTGCTCCTGCATCTCGCCCACTCCCCCAGGAAGGCGGCGGGGAGCTCCCCAGGCGGTGGCCTTCTCCTCAGCATCTGAGTCCCCTCCACCGGCCTCTTCTGTGGACACAGTTGACCTGCGCTCGTGCCCGGGTCCTTCCCAGTAGACTGTCCCATGTTCCAGGAGCGTGGCCTTGTCTTTCTCTCTGGAAGGACCCTCTGGAGTCCACCTCTGGGACCTCGCCATGGGCGAGCTGTGACACTAACGACCTTTCCTTCACTTTCTGGCAATGAAGGCCCCCGAGCCCTGCTGTTCACCGCCTGCCGTGAGCCTCCATGACCAATGGGACCGGTGAGGGGACCGGGGCTGTGCTTCCACGAGCCACCCCAGGCTGGAGTTCTCAGACATTGCGACAGCACAGCGCTCGCGACTCGCTGAGTCTGCCGAGCTGGGGCAATCGGCACGGAGGTACTCGCCGGGTCCCTGGCTTTGCCCCGGATTACCCAGCGCTGGTCAGCCTTTGCTGCGATCTCCTTGTTCTTAATGTTGCAAGGCAGCGTGAGATGACTTCGGAGTCAGGTGACCTAAGGGCCGGCTCTTTCTCAGAATTTTATACGCCCCTTAACCTTGTGGAAGTAATAACAATAACAATTGCTCTAATAATGAAAGCCGTTGTGTCAGGGACCCCTATGTGCCAGGCGTGGTGCTAAGCTCTTACCATGCCTTCGCCCACTTGAAGTCCACGGAACTGCGGTCAGGCGTGCCCCCGGCCTTCGCTACAGAACATTTATCGTAGACTCGTAGCTGCCCTCCCAAGCCCAGTGCATGTCCACAGCAGATGCACGAAGCAGCCTGCGCTCTGCCAGGGACCGCAAGCACACGCGCTGCTGACCCGAAGCTGTCAGCACATTCCCGACTCCCTGTTCACAGCCCAGCACGTGGAGACGTTCTCCCAGATGGTCGAACTTCCACTGCAGCTCGGCGCTTGCTCCTGAGTGAGGTGACGGAGGAGAGTGAGCACAGCCCTCTGCAGCCGAAGGGACCAACACCGATGAGAACTCAGGTCCTACGCGCGCAAGACTGCAAGTGCGAGTCAGAAGTAGTCACTGGCCCTTGTTCTTTCACAGCATTACTCTAACCCCGTTTCCTTAATTTAAAAACCTGGACGTAGGGGCCAGCAGGTGGCATGGTGGTTAAGGCGCTGAACTCCCAGATGGTTGACTGTAGTTCGGGTCCCGGACCTGCTGGCTTGAAAATCATGCTGGGTACGTGTGTGTGTGCGTGCGTGTGTGTGTATGTGTGTGCTCAAAATCCCAGGAGGAGAGTGGAGGAGAAGGGATGATGTGTGGCCCTACTCCCTGAGGGGTGATTTCCCACTTTCCTTCTCGCTGTCTTTCTCTGGAAAGTGCACACATCCTATGGCAAAGCCTAAAAAAAATTTGTAAGTAAATAAATAAACTGGGACATTCATCTATGTAACTAAGTCTGGAACAGCAATTGAGCAGCTGAATTGTAACTTCTACTAGTAACATTATTTTCTAGCTCGAGTGTTTTTTCACGAAGGTCCAGTAATTACTACTTAAGAATTGTGTTGGACCACAGTCAAGGTGTTCGTCATCCTACCAGGGCTAACTAAATATGGCGGCCTTTTTTGTAATAGTCCTGGGTTATGTGTTAAACATAAACTGCACGTATACTTTGAACTGAGCTATAAAAATTGGCCTCTAGGTATTGGAATAAAATTGTATTTTCCAAGAGCAAACCTGGATCAAAAGGCAGAATTTTATTAAAGGGTAGCAAGTACGTTCACGGCTCTGTGTGTGTGTGCGTGTGCGTGTGTGTGCGCATGCGTGTGTGTGCATGTGGACTTAGATGGAGAATGACGTATGATAAATTGCATCCCTCCCAAATCACATGTTGGAGGCATATCCCAGAACCCTACCACACGGTCTTCTTTGGAAAGAGGGTCTTCCCAAGTGTAGTCAGGATGAGGTCATTGAGGTGGGCTTTAATTCAGTATGACTGCTGCCCTTTAAAAGGGGGAATCTGGACACGGACGCACACACAGGACCGTGTATAGATAAAGGGGGGAGCTGGGGTGATGTGGCACAAGCCAGGGAATCCCAAAGGTGGCCAGCAAGTGACCAGAAGTGAAAGGTCTGGAACTGAGTCGGCCTCACAGCCTCAGGAGGGCCAGCCCTGCTGGCACCTTGGAATCTGGCTTCCGGATTCCAGAAGGTGAAAGCGCGTGTTCCTGTCGCCAGCCGGCCATGCACGGCACTTCGCTGTGGCCACCCTAAGGAACTAACGTGACCCCAGAGACAACCGAGGTGCGGAGGAAGGACGACAGATGCAGCAGTCTGGTGTCTCTGCGCCCTCTGTCTTACCTGCTTCCATTTCCGTGTGTGCGTTTACTCTACATAGAAATACAACTACACCAGAAGCGCTCCTACCATCAGTGCGCAGCCTGATAACTTTCCCACGTGACACCCCTGTTTAGCCACCGTTAAGGCAGAACCGACGTGCCTAGGGGCCACCCCACCACGCCGCTCCTCCCCTTCCCGAAGGCCACCGTCCCCTGCTCCCAGCAACGTCGACCCGTTTCCCGCGTTTAAACTGCTCCGAGACGGACTAAGATTGTGTGTGCAATTTCATGCGTCGGCACGTGTAGGGCTGAAACCCACCCACGGTGCTGGTTATGGCTGCTTTTCATTTATTTTCACTGGCGGTGCTCTTTGCTATGGGGTATAATGATAGTTTTCAGTTTGCTACTATCACAGACAATATTGCTGTAAATACTTTTATTTAAGTCTTCGGTGCACATGTGTGTCTGTACATCAGGTGAACACGCCCTGTGGAGTGGAATTGCTGAATCGTAGAACACATTTACAGCGAGCTTTGGAAAACACAGAGTCTTAGACAAGAGCTCACGGCTTGCATTTTCCTTCTGCCTCAGTCCCCCCCACCCCACCTTCCCTTCCCTCCCCTTCCCTTTCCCTTCCTACCTTCCTCCTTTCCTTTGCCCCTTCCTTCCTTTTTTCCCTTTGTTCTTTTTTGTTTTGTAATCGTAGCAACTCTGTTGAATATGTACTGCTATTTAATTTCATTTGCATTCCTG
>NW_006160165.1:4490823-4494433 GCF_000334495.1 Tupaia belangeri chinensis | reverse complement strand
ACTGAGACCGAGTACCTTCCTATACGCTAGCTGGCTACTTGGATAGACTCTTCTGTGACGGTTCTTTTCAAGTCTTGGCTGTCTTTTCTCTTCTGAAATTTTCTATCTTTCTTTTTATAGCTAGTAGAAATCCTTTATTTGTTCTAACTGCAAGTCTCTTGTTAAATATGTGTAGTGCAAATAAACAAATTGCTAAATCTTTACTCACTTTGTGGTTGTATTTTCACTTTCTTAATAGTGACTTTCATGAACAGTTCTTTATTTTAATAAATGAGAAATGATCTTCATTCCCCTTTTAGGATAGCGTATTTCCGTGTGATAGATCCTTGCCAGCCCCAAGGTATTTTTCATGTTTAAATCTTCAGCCCTTCTGGAATTTATTTTTGTGTATGTTAAGATGTGTATGTAAAACTGAACACCTCATTGCTGCTGTGTATTAATTAATGATATGTATAATATATTTCATGTAAATAACATCTTTTATAAGATAACAAGGCTTAGTATAGTGTTAGAGTACACATCCTCTAATTTTCTTTTTCTCCTCTCAAGACATTTTGGCTATACTTTAACCTTCATACCCTTGTATTTTCCAAATATCTAATGGTATTTTTATTAGATTGTGCCAATCTCTGCATCTGTGACGTTAGAATATCTCCAGAGTTACTTAGATATTCTTCAGTTTTTTCTCTTTTCACGTCACCAGGTCTGGGACTTAAACTGTGGTCAGCCATGTGGGAATCCAGTGTCTTAACCACCTGCTGGTCCCTATCCTTTCATTTTTCTCTATAAAATTTTCAACTTGATTACTTTTGTTAGATTAAGTTCTAGTTGAAGTTTTTTTTCCCATTTTTTTAAAAAAATTTACATTCATTCACTGTACATCATTATAGCATATAAGATGAGATTTTTCCATTCAGAATACACTGTATATTGGCTCAATCAAGTACATCAACATATGTGTTATTGTCAACAAATAACTTTCCATTTCTTGTTTCCTGTATATTTTTGCCCTTTTTTGCCCCATCCTTGGTTCCCTATCTCACCCTCTGCCATCTCCCACTCTTAGTTGAAGTTTTTTTGATGCTATTACAATTTATATAACTTTAAATATCATATACCATTTGTTTATTCATGGGTTTTGGAACTGCAATAGGTTTTCATATCTTGACTTTGTTACTAGTGGAGTGACTCTCTCTCTCTGTATATGTGTGTACATAGATAGATAGATATAGACAGACATACATAGACAGGTGTGTACATAGATAGATAGATATAGACAGACAGACATAGACAGGTGTGTACATATGAAATCAAACTGCACGGTCAGTCATGTGGAATCCAGCCGCCTTAAGCACCATGCCATGGGCTGGCCTGTTATTATATTGTATTTTAATTGTTTTTTATTCAAAGTATTTTCTAATGCCCCTTGAGATTGCTTTGACTAGTAGGTTTTCTGTAGCTGTATTACTGAATTCCTACTATTTGGGAATTCCTGGGTTTTTAAATTGATTTCTTTCCAAATTCTGCTATGTCCACATGCGATCATCTTTGTGCCTTCAGTGTTTCAATGTTTGGTGAGATCCATTTTATGATCCACATATTTTCAATTTGGGTGAATGTTTATGGATGCCAACCAAAAAAGAAAAAAAAAAAGGATCCAGTTGTCGACTGGTGAATGCCTGTGCTCCGAGGGCAAACGTGGAGAACACTGGTGTTTCTTAACTACACTGGCCTCTTGGAGAAGAAGAGAAGAATTTTAAAATTCTGAAAGCGTGTACAGCATCATAGAAAAGAACATCTCTGTGAATCAGACATGGTGCCGGTCAAGGGAACTATGCGCACGTGAACAGCAGACTTGCCATTCGGGAGGCCTCTCACATCACTCGGAGGCAACATGTAAGCTGGACTTGGTCCTCTCTGTAGAGGGAGGGAGACACGTTTCAGGATGCTGCTTTCCTACCTGGGGCCCTATGCCCCCCTGCTATCCTTCTCTGATTCCCTGGCACTTTTGCCTTCTTTCTGTGTTCTCACCAGCCCTCTCAGGAAGGACTGCAAGCTCAGTTCAACAGGCTCCTGACTGGTCTGTTGTCTCTAACCTCTCTTGTCCACAAATAAGATCATTCTTAAAATCAAGGTGGGATACCATCACCCACACCCTTAAACTCCTTCAGATGGCTTCAAACAACCAACACAATAACACCCAAACACATTATCTTGGCATTTGAGGTCCCCCATGCCCATGCTGAGCCCAAGTCCCTATCCTGTATCTTACCTCATTGTCTCACGCCCTCTATGGTCCAGCTCTACCTGGCCACCAAGTGGCTGGCCTAACGGGCCCATTCATGATTTCACAGTGTTCCCCCAGCACAGAACACCTGCCCATCCTCGCCAAAGCTTATTCATTCCTTATTCTTAGAGCCATGCCAGCCTTCTTTTTGAAATTTTTCTTAAACTCTTTCATGATCCCTTCCCCGCAATCCCACCCCCTTACACTCCCACCATTTTGGTTTCTTCTGTACATACAACAGCTCTGCCTGCCTCACTTGAGCACCAGCCATGAACTTCAGGGCCCTTATTTAAAGCTGCCTGGTATCTCTGCAGGACTTCATGCTGAATTTTGTAGACTTTCCCATAAATGAATGCAGAACTGAGTCCCCAAGATCTGTTCTTACAATAACTTATAAAGTGTGTGTACTTTTTAGAACAAGTTTTTCAAGTGAAATGAGTCATCTGAAGGCCAGGATGATTTTTTTTGTACATAAGTTTAAAGCAGGAAGCATTAGGAAAGAAGTTGGAGATAAACAAGATTAAGTAGAAAGGGAAGTATGGGTCACCTTCCAACTGAGAAGACTAGCATGTCCACTTTCCATGTATTAAAGATAAACTGACTCTCTGAAATCCAAGGGTGTGGGCACAAGCTGCTCCCTCTACTCTTACTTGGGGAGCTTTGCTTTTTAACAGTCAATTTTTCAGATTTTACCAAACCTCGAATTGTAAAACTACTGCTGGAAAACACATGAGACATTGGGGTAGGCAAAGATTTTTTAAATAGAACTCCCCAATGTTCAGGCAATAATCCCAAAAATACACAAGTGGAACTACATCAGACTAAAAGGTTTTGCATAGCAAAATAAACAATAACTAGAGTCAGGAGACAACCTTCAGAATAGGAGAATATATTTGCAAACTATGCCTCAGATATGGGACTGATAACCAGAATTTATAGAGAAGGAAAAAGAAATTTTTTAATCTACAGAAAAATAAATAAATGAACAATCCAACTTAAAAATGGACAAATGAGATGAACAGAAAACTCTCAAAGGAAAACATATGAACAGCCAAAAAGCATATGAAAAATGTTCAACATCTCCTATCATAAGGGAAATGCAAATTAAAACTATAATGAAATACCACTCAACCCCAGTCAGAATGGCTAAGACTTAAAAAATAAAGAATGATAAGTGCTGGTGAGGCTGCAGTGAAAACGGAGCCCATCTACACTGCTGTTTGGAATGTAAATTAGTCCAGTCACTGTGGAGAATATGGAGGTTCCTCAAAGACCTACAAATAGAACCACCATATGATGCAACAATTCCATTTCTGGGTATCT
>NW_006160165.1:4479968-4490794 GCF_000334495.1 Tupaia belangeri chinensis | reverse complement strand
GGGGCCCATTCATGATTTCACAGTGTTCCCCCAGCACAGAACACCTGCCCATCCTCGCCAAAGCTTATTCATTCCTTATTCTTAGAGCCATGCCAGCCTTCTTTTTGAAATTTTTCTTAAACTCTTTCATGATCCCTTCCCCGCAATCCCACCCCCTTACACTCCCACCATTTTGGTTTCTTCTGTACATACAACAGCTCTGCCTGCCTCACTTGAGCACCAGCCATGAACTTCAGGGCCCTTATTTAAAGCTGCCTGGTATCTCTGCAGGACTTCATGCTGAATTTTGTAGACTTTCCCATAAATGAATGCAGAACTGAGTCCCCAAGATCTGTTCTTACAATAACTTATAAAGTGTGTGTACTTTTTAGAACAAGTTTTTCAAGTGAAATGAGTCATCTGAAGGCCAGGATGATTTTTTTTGTACATAAGTTTAAAGCAGGAAGCATTAGGAAAGAAGTTGGAGATAAACAAGATTAAGTAGAAAGGGAAGTATGGGTCACCTTCCAACTGAGAAGACTAGCATGTCCACTTTCCATGTATTAAAGATAAACTGACTCTCTGAAATCCAAGGGTGTGGGCACAAGCTGCTCCCTCTACTCTTACTTGGGGAGCTTTGCTTTTTAACAGTCAATTTTTCAGATTTTACCAAACCTCGAATTGTAAAACTACTGCTGGAAAACACATGAGACATTGGGGTAGGCAAAGATTTTTTAAATAGAACTCCCCAATGTTCAGGCAATAATCCCAAAAATACACAAGTGGAACTACATCAGACTAAAAGGTTTTGCATAGCAAAATAAACAATAACTAGAGTCAGGAGACAACCTTCAGAATAGGAGAATATATTTGCAAACTATGCCTCAGATATGGGACTGATAACCAGAATTTATAGAGAAGGAAAAAGAAATTTTTTAATCTACAGAAAAATAAATAAATGAACAATCCAACTTAAAAATGGACAAATGAGATGAACAGAAAACTCTCAAAGGAAAACATATGAACAGCCAAAAAGCATATGAAAAATGTTCAACATCTCCTATCATAAGGGAAATGCAAATTAAAACTATAATGAAATACCACTCAACCCCAGTCAGAATGGCTAAGACTTAAAAAATAAAGAATGATAAGTGCTGGTGAGGCTGCAGTGAAAACGGAGCCCATCTACACTGCTGTTTGGAATGTAAATTAGTCCAGTCACTGTGGAGAATATGGAGGTTCCTCAAAGACCTACAAATAGAACCACCATATGATGCAACAATTCCATTTCTGGGTATCTATCCAAAGGACAGTAAAACATGTAGTAAGAAAAACACTTGCATATCCATGTTTGTTGTAGGATTATTCACAATTGCTAAGACATAGAATCAAACCAAATGTCCAAGAGCAGTTGAATGGATCAAAAAATGTGGCACATATACACTATGGTATACCACTCAGCTATGAGAAACAATGAGACTCTGAAATTTGATATAGAGTGGACAAATAAGTAAGATTTAATGCTGGACGAAGCAAGCCAGACTATGAAACAGAGGCATTGTATGTCCCCACTTAATATATACCAGATGTCTACACTCTATGGAGGAAACTGAAAGATTGGAAGGTATAAAAGTATAGAAGGAATTGGGAACAGCAGTTAGCGTAATGGCTATGTCGCTGGACTCCCATGTGGTCGATCACGGTTCGAGTCCCAGACCCGGTGGCTTAAACTCACACCGGGCGCGTGTGCGTGCGTGCCCAAGATCCCAAGAGGAGAATGGAGGAGAAGGGTTGTGGCGTGGCCATCTCCCCTGGGGGGTGATTTCTTGCTTTCTATCTCTCTGTCTCTCTCTGTCTGTCTGGCAAGCGCATGCGCCCTATAGCCAAAAAAAATACCAAAACCAAAAACAAACAAACAAACAAAAAAACACCTCCCCGAAAAAAAAAAAAAAGTATAGAGGGAACTGAAGATACTAGAAATAGTGTGGGAGGGGGTAGGCAATGGGAACGGAGAGGATGAAATTCAAGGGAGGGAAGAAAACAAAACATTTAAGAGACACAAAAATGGAAAGGTATCTGTTAATGATGATGTATATGGTAATATCTTTGACTGAACTAATATACAATGTATTCATGCTAGGAGGAAAATAGAGTCCTGAGTTCAAAAGTATCAGCTACAGCTTGAGATACTTGAGATGAGAGTCATTGATTGACTGAGAAATAGTATGACCAAGAAGCGCAGACAGTTCTCAATGTCTGCTCAATGCCTGCACCCCTTTCAGGAAAAACAAAAGGGGGAAGTGAACTGTCCTATCACATTACACAATAGAGAGGGCTTCTCCTACTCAGCATATGGGCTAGAAACCGATCCAGCTTCTGTGTCTCCCGTGCTCTTTTTAAATCGGACAACTGCTGCTATTTCCTTCTCTGAAATTGACCTCAAATTAAGTATTTCCTCCCCATTCTGTCACCCCTCATCACCTCCTGCCTGCACTTTTTTTTCTGGCAGGTTTTCTTGCCATTAGTGTCTCTCTTCTGAAATCACACTGGATATTTTTGCAGTCATCTTCCTGAAACAAGGTTTCATTTCTCTCTCTTTTTGGTGAAATTTCCTTCAGAAATATAAACAAACAAATAAAACCAGTATGTATATTTCAGCCTTTCTAATATGTGTGTGTAAAATAGAGCTTTAGATAGACTGAGAGCCTAAAACAGAAGACCAGTTTGTTCTTAGAAGCTGCAAGTGAGCCTATGTATGTTTTTCTGGTATTTTCCACACTATTTATCCTGTAAAATGAATGTTGCATGGAACAGCTATGCCTAAAATTTTATCCTCTAACAACAGCTTTCGTGATTTGTTAATGTTGAATGTACCCATAATAGGACTAGAAAGATCAAATATTAAATGAATAACCATGTTACCTTGGTAAGTTTATTATTTGTGTAAACATATGTGTGCATACATAAAAGTTAATTACCTTAATAATCTTATTACTTGAATTCTTAATATTATTTACTCATTACCTAACTGATACAAGTCAAAGCCACAGGCCAAAGTCCTGGACCCACTGGCTTGAAAATCACACTGTACACGCATGTGTGTACATGCCCAAAATCCCAAGAAGAAACTGGAGGAGAAGGGATTGTGGCATGGCCATCCTCCCAGGAGGTGATTTTTCCTCTTTCTCACTGTTGCTCTGGTGAGTGCATGCACCCTATAGCAAAAACTGCAAAAAAAAAGAAAAAAAAAAAAAGAGTCAAAGCCACAATGGAATTTCAAGATCCAATCATATAATATTTACATTTGGTATGTATATATGTATGTGTGTGCATGCATATACTATATATATATATGTGTGTATATATATATTCATATTCTCTGTCTTTTCCTGAAAATATAGAAAGCCTGTTTGCCTTGGCTATAATTAAACTCAATTGATTAATAATTCAACCCAAATTTATCTATCATTTCCTTATTTTAGTGCTGAACTCTCAGGGTATTGTGAATTCTCGGAGTAAGCAAAGTGATCTTTCTTTGTTTTTTAGCCAATTAAAAGACAGTATCTAGAGGCTTTTACTGTTGCTTAGTGCATTAAAATGGCCTTTGTCACATGTGGCAGTTTGGAAAGATGAGTGTTTCGTTAGGACATACTCTATCCTTCTGCAGTGGGTAGAATAATAGCCTCAAAGATGTCCACATCTGTCCTCGGAACGTGTGAATAAGTCACACCCAGGGAAGAGTGGTGGAGACTGCAGACAGAATACAGTGGCAAATCGGCTGACCTGGAGACAGGAGGAGTCCTGGACCCGCCAGATGGCTCCAGGGTCCTTGCAGGTGACAGACAGAGCCAGGTGAGTCCGTGGGAGATGGTGAGAGAAAGGCCCCCCAGCCTTGCTGGCATTGATGACGGAGGGGCATCAGTGAGGAAGGTCATGTTCGATTTACCCAGAGAGCCCCGCTCTGGACTCCGAACAGAACCGTAGATGTGAGTGTGCGATGCAGAAAGCTGCCAGGCTGCAGGAACTCGCTACAGCAGCGATGACAAACAGGTCTGTTCCTAGAGGACGGTGAGGATCCTGTGTCAGCATGTGTTCAAGGTGGATGAGATAGAAGGGTCTGCAATCTTCGTTTCTGTCCATTAGAGTGAGAAGATACTACCGCAAAGAAGGCCAGAGAGGGGCAGCGGGCCTCATGGCTCACCTGGGCTCCTAACCCGACTCCGCCCCCTCCACTGAGCTGCGTGGAACTCTCCAAGCTCTGCCCCAAATCTGATGTCAGCCGGGGAGGCAGGAAGGAGCCTCCTTCAGGGGAGCTGTCCTGTCAGGAGTGCCCCACCTGTGGTAGTTGAGTTGCAGATGGTTTTGGGGGGAACAAATCTCTACCTTTACCTCGAGTAAAGCGCCAGGTCCTGGCTCAGCCACAGGCGTGCGTGGACAACATCACGGCTTAGGTGGCTGAGGGCCACGTGGAGGCCTGGGTTCGGTTCCCAGGCTAGCCAGAACTCACAGGGCGCTGGGCACGGTTGTGGGCGTCTGTGATGCTGGTTAACCAGGAGGCTGAGGCGGGAGGATCGTGCCAGAGAGGCCTTCCAGAGAGTCCCTGTCTCTGTCTCACGCTCTCGCTCCCTCTCTCTCCCGTTCTTTCTTTCCTGTTCCCGAGCCACACGGGAGTCTCTCCCACCCCCTGAGCCTTCCTCCTTGCCAAGGAGCATTATCCTGGGGAGGCTTTTTGACCTTCTGTGGAATCCTCCCGTGGCAGGACACCTGGCTGTGGGATTTCCGAGCATGCCAGCTCCCGGGGCCACGGGCTGCTGGCTGAGAAGCCACCCGCTAACTTTAGTGCCATGATGCATTTGTCAAGCCCGATGCCACCATGCTTGTCACCAGATCCCACGACCTCCCCCTCTAGCTCCCCACAGGCCTGCAGCTGGAGTAACCACAGTCGGTTAGCTTCCTTTGAGCCCGTAAATCTGACTCCAAACTTGGCACTTTCTCCAAGATCCAGATGTCTTCACCGCAGTGGCTGCCCCAGCACCTCACAGAGGAAGCGGTGGCCCTTGCTCGTGGGTCCTCTCACTTCCCAGACGACCTCTGAATCCCCCGCCCTTCCTCCTTTGCATAGACCCCCAGGGCTGCGTGCTCGCTTCCCTGCCCCTCCACTCACGCCGCTGCGACTTTGCCAGGTCTCTGGGCTCATTTGTCAGGGAGGGAAAATGCTCATGTATTCTGTTTTTGTTTGCTGTTTTGTATTGCAGTAAAATACGCCTAGCGTCAACGTGCAGCTCTCCCTGTTTGAACGCGCTCGGCGGTCCTGCACGTGGCCCGGGGCTGCGCTAACATCGCCCGTTCACCCCCAGGATGTTCATTCTCCTCTTCCCAGACTGACGCTCTGTCCTCGCCGAACCCTGGCTCCCATCCGCGCTGTGCCAGCCCTGGCACCCACCGTCCTGCATGGGTGGACTCTAACGACAGTGGAGTCGTGGCGCGCCTTCTCCATGTCTGGCCTTTCCCACTCAGCACCACATCCCACATCCCTCCGTGTTGTGGCTGAATAACGTCCCATGTGTGTCTACACCACATTTTATTTTATGTATCGATTGGTCGGTGGACATTCGAGTTGCTGCCGTCTCTTGCCCGCCGTGAGCTGCGCTGCGTGAGGATGCTGTACGTGTTCCTCTGAATCCCTGCTTTCAGTCCCTTCAGATTTATACCTGAAAGTGGGGTAACTGGGTCACTTTAGAGAAACTACCATGGTGCTCCCCACAGGGACGCCTGTGTGCCCGTCACCAGTGACGCACGAGGGTTCTGATTTCTCCGCACCTTGGCCAATGCTGGTTACTTTCCACTTTCGTGGTTTTCACCACCTTAGTGAGTGTGGTCTCGGGCTCTAATCTCTTCCTCCCTGGCTCCTTTCCCTCGAGCTGCTACAAGACCCTGAGTTCTTAGAGCACACTTGCCGTACACAGGACTTTCTCAGAGCTGCAGATCCTCCAACCTCCAGAGAAGTCCGAAGTGATCTGCCTTCAGTTCCACACCCGGCCATCTCTCCGCCTGATGAAGCATGGTCCGCATACTCACTGCCTGAATGAAGCTTCAGTGTGCGGTTCTTCACCTCCACCCTACAACACAATGCTCTGTGTTCCTGTGAATCAAAGTGCCGTCCAGGACTGGCGGCCTAAATGCCACCTGGAGTTGGCGGGAATGTTTGTTCCCAGGACCTCCCCATCCCTGCCCTTCCGGCCACCAGCACACAGACCCAGAAGTGCTGCATTGCAGTCCCCAGAGGCCCTCCTGTGCGGTCAGTGTTGGAGGAGCACGGGCCTTCAGGTCTTTAACCCAGCGACTCCCTCCGTTTCTTGAATAACCTTGCCCCAGGGCATATCCAGAGCTTTCTCACGAGGCATGTCCTCGATTCTCAGCATCCCTGCTTGATGGCGTCTTCAGTCATGCCTTGACTTTGGAATCTTCCTTTTGGAAACTCAGTCTGCTCCTCCAATGTCACCTCATGTATTGTCACGGCATTCGTTATAGACTCCGGAAACTCTGCCCAGCTCGAGGCCTGGCATCTTGTCCACAGCCAACCTCTCTGGCCTCCTAGTTCCACCAAGCAGAAGCAGCTCACACAGCAGAGCAGACCCAGTGCCCCTCCTCTACTCCTGCTTCTGATGGAGACTGTCACCTCCTGGTCACCCTCAACTCCAGTCCAACTCCAGCCCCTGCTCATTCCCTCTTACAGTTCATACCAAAACCTACAGAGGCCACTTGCACCGGAACTGCTTCACGCCAGAACTCCCAGAGGCTCCGGACTGCCCTGTCCAGATACTAGACCGAAGCTGCACAGTTTCAGGGCCCTCTCTATGCTCCCTCCCCAAGTCAGTGCTTCTCGGGCTGCCCTCTGCAGGCCTGCATGGCACTGCCATCCTGCATTCTCATCCTCCCTTATCCCTCCCAGAGCCTTTACCTACATCCTCACTTTCGGTCTCAGGCCATGGATATAATGTTCAAAAAGATGTCTAGTCCTGTAACTTCCCTTGTCACGAACATGTGCTGTCTCTGCCTTACCTACAAACAAGTCCAAACTCCTAAGGAAGGCACCCACGGTCTTTGACAGTCTGTCCAACATCTACTGATTTGCTAGCCTGTCTTCCAGGCCCGGGTTCTAGATCAGGGACTCTCCACACTGGAGATCCACCAGGCTCACCGTGGACATTCGCAAACCAAAGTGCCCATTTCACAACCTGCCGTGAGTGAGAAATGCTGAAAGCTAAACCCAGGATTGGTAGTGTGGAAATTAGGGCAGGAGTAGACAAGGGTCCTTGTTTCCAGGGCACCCACATCCCATGGTTTCCTGGTGTATGGGAGCCTAAACCCCTACCCTGTAGAAAACAGCCATCTCTACTTGGGGGAAAAGAGAGAAAGAGAATTTCCTCTCTTTGCTAAAGCAGCCTTTCTTGTACATCCATAATGGATTTTACTTTCACTCCAATTTAGTACAGATGAAAGCAAATGCAAGAAGTTCAGGAAAATACGATCTTCCAGGAATTACGACAAGGCAGGGGATGCATTAACTTAATTGGCCTACAGTAATAGAAGGAAGGCGTAACGGCTTGGTCTTCAGGATGCATCATAAAAGCTCAGAGAGAAATGACAAAGCAGCACACGGCCTCTCGTTCTTTTCTTTCAACTTACTTCATGAAGCCCGATCTCGCTAATTTTCCAACTCGGAAAAATCCTTCTGTGAGCCTGACTTCACTGGTGTTCTGGAAAGTGATGAAGGTGAGGCTAAAGAACAGGGTTCAGCGACACTTTTAGCCCACCTTTAATTTGCCAAGAGGCCGTATTGAATTTTCATCACATTCTTAACATACATTTCTGATCTGACTATTTCGAAGAGGAAAATACATTACATTTAGTATTATCATTTTGACAGGCTGCTATCACCCCCCCAATGAAATATCAGATAGCTAAAAAAAATAGTATCTTATTCAGAAGTATTATTTAGTATACATACTAAACTACTGTATCAATTCCAGAACTTTTGCAAATACCCCTTTGGAAGATAAAGGTGGGGGTGCAGATTGTGAGTCATCTTGATTTCCCTCCCGGTATCCAGCACCACCAGGGAAGCATGACTGCGCTGCCACACACACGTGCAGCAGAATTAGGTGACTGGCCGTCCCTGTGACCCTTGCAATGCCAGGAAGGGACCAACGACAGCTGCCCTGAGTGGGATGCCATGTCGGAGGGAGACGGGGGCGGGGACAGGCAGTGGAAATGAGCACAAGGGCACCAGGAAAGGAGCTGAGAAAGGCAGGGGAGGTCACAGAGGCCGCGGGCCAGCCTGGGGGCGAGTGCCGGGCACACTCTGAAGCAGCCAGCTCCTCCTGACAGGTGTCCACACACAGGGGAGGCTGCCGGGCGTGCAAGCCAAGGGGTAGCACTGGGCCGGGGAGGGAGATGAGCGTCCACCCCGTCCTTCCTAACGCTCAGGGAAACTAGTCTCAGGTAGAAATGAGCGATGGGGCGACAACAGCCTGAAGTTGCTCTGGGCAAACAGATGAGCGTGACATGGAGTCCCACGTGCCTGGTCCTGGGATGCTGCGGCCTGGGCACGCGGGAACAACGTGGCCAGGACATATCCTAGTAGTAATGGGGTTTTAAAAAGAGAGATTAAATACCTCTTTGGATATCAAGGCAGAGCCTCCTCTCCCCAGGTGGAGAGACAGGAGGCAGGGAGGGTGCCCAGGGGCCAGCCATACCTACCTTCGATTGCTTCATGAAAACGACAAAAGGGGGCGCCCCTCGTCCACCGCCTCCCCTCCTCAAACCCAGAAAACTAGTCTCTGGTAGAAAGGAGCGGGGAGTGAGACAGCCTAAGTCGCTCCTGGCAAAGGCTGGGCGTGGCAGAGCCCCCTTCCCAATGAGTCCGCCCCTGAAAGGTCGAAAGGAAACCTTCAAGGTTTCAACATGAGCTACAGGAAATCAAGAGACTAATAAAAGACATTAAAGAAGATACTGAATATAACTCAGAACTACTAAAACTCAGGGATGCAGTATTCAGAAATAAATTAGAATGTTAAGAAATCATTTTAGAAATTATCTTAAATTAGAAGAAATATGCGTGCCCTAGCAGAAGTCTGAAGGAGGAAACCTAAATCAAAAGGAGAAGGATCCAAGAGAAAGTGGGACATTTTTCACTGTGGAGACAGACACTTCGAAATAAGCACTGTAGAAGTCCCTGAAGAAATGACAATTAAACTAAAGCCAAAAATTATAATGCAATTCATCTTTCCTGAAGTAAGAAGACAGGACCACGTGGTGAATGGCACTCCCCCTTCCTCCTCACGTGGGTCCAGCGTGGCCAAGGTCTCTTCTCGCTAAGTTACTAGTTTTTAGAGAAAGAGAAAACAGAAAGTCTTTTGGCCTTATAGGCACAGAGATTAGTCAGTATACACAGGAAAGAAAATCATCAAGTGCCTGCAGAGTTTTCACCAGTAATGCCGAGTGCCGGTTAGAGCATCCATACCCTAGGGAAAATGTGAGCTAGAAAACACGCGCTTTTCTCTCCCAGTCAGTGATGGTCAATATGAAAACTGCAAACAGTTTTAAACTTAGAGAAACTCAGAGAACGTTCTTTTTTTTTTTGGAGAGGTTTTCACTGTAGGGCGCGTGCACTCGCCAGACAGACAGAGAGAGACATAGAGACAGAAAGCGAGAAATCACCCCCCAGGGGGGATGGCCACGCCGCAATCCCTTCTCCTCCATTCTCCTCTCGGGATCTTGGGCACGCACGCACACGCACCTGGCGTGAGTTTTAAGCCACCGGGTCTGGGACGCGAACCGCGGTCGACTATGTGGGAGTCTAGAGAACGTTCTCACCAGCCCTCCCTGAGGAACATTCTAGAGAAAGAGCTTCAGAAAACCAAAATCAACAGCAAATGTTCATGAAGAACACCTGCAAATTTCAAGGTAAAATACCTCAGGTGTCATGGGGAGATTCATCCTAACGCCCCCCAGCCAGGAGCACTGGTCCTGGGAGATCTTTAGGAAACAAAGCCCAGACTGTAATGAGAAGGCAGTGACCACAAGTCCCCAGGTACCGTGGTCCTGGCTTAGAGGCCTCCTGACTATTGAGTGTCTTCTCCACAAGTTTGTGCCATTGGGTGGGCAACACCACACCTCAAGTTTCTCCTACCATTTTTTTTTTTAAGAGAGAGATTTTTGCTGTAGGGCCTGTGAGTTTGCCAGAGAGACAGAGAGAGACAGAGAGACAGAAAGCAAGAAATCATCACTCTCCGCTTCCTGGGAGGATGGCCACGCTGCAGTCCCTTCACCTCCATTCTCCCCTTGGGACTTTGGGCACGCATGCACACATGCCCAGTGTGAGCTTTAAGCCTCCAGTTCTGGGACTTGAACCTTGGTCAACTACATGGCAGTCCAGCAACATAAACATGACACCATCTGCTGGTCCCAAGTGTCTTCTATTTAACAAACAGAAGAAACTATAACATTTCATGATAAAATCTTGAAATGAAATTGGAAATGTAACTTCTTTTGGGTAGAGAGCATGATTTTTAAAAGTAATTAATTATTTAATTATATTTATTATTGTTATTATTATTGTTATTATTTTAATTTGACCAGCTGGAAAGAGAGAGAAAGTCAGAAAGCAAGTCACCAGTTCCAGGACTCAAACCTTAGTTGGCCATGTGAGAGTCTAGTGCCATAACCACCTCACCACCTGCCAGCCCCGAGAACATGATTTTTAATGTAAATTGCCATTTGAAATATCACCTCATTTCTTTCTTTCTTTTTTTTTTTTTTGAGAGATTTTCGCTATAGGGCGC
>NW_006160165.1:4479468-4479842 GCF_000334495.1 Tupaia belangeri chinensis | reverse complement strand
TTTTAAGCCACTGGGTCTGGGATGCGAACCGCGGTTGACTACGTGGGAGTCCAGCGACATAGCCATTACGCTAACTGCTGGTTCCCCTCATTTCTTTATATTTAAAATAATAGTGTATAAATGGTTGTCAGAAATTATTCTTTCCTTCTATATATCTTCTGGCATTCTGCAAAATTTTCTAAAGTTAAAAACATGAATAAGTAGGGAACCAGCAGTTAGCGTAATGGCTATGTCGCTGGACTCCCACATAGTTGACCACAGTTTGCGTCCTGGACCCGGTGGCTTAAAACCCATGCCGAGCGCATGTGCGTGCGTGCCCAAGATCCCGAGAGGAGAATGGAAGAGAAGGGATTGTGGCGTGGCCATCCCCCCGG
>NW_006160165.1:4476560-4479311 GCF_000334495.1 Tupaia belangeri chinensis | reverse complement strand
AGCTAACGGCAGTTCAAGTCCCGGACTCGATGGCTTAAACTCTCGTCGGGTGCGTGTGCATGCATGCCCAAGATCCCAAGAGGAGAATGGAGGAGAAGGGATTGCGGCATGGCCATCCCCCCTGGGGGGAGATTTCTTGCTTTCTATCTTTCTGTCTCTCTCTCTGTCTTTCTGGCGAGCACACGTGCCCTATAGCAAAAACCTCTAAAAAAAAAAAGAAAAAGTACTTAAAGCTAATAAATGGTCTCTTTAAGTAAGATATCTATTCATTTGATTTGTAATTCTGTCCCTGAAATAGCTAATTAAGGAAACACATGCGCTTGAAGAAACCTGATCCAGCCAAGTCTGAGCCTGAGAATTAGGAAACTGGCCTTTTGACAGAGAATATTGCTAAGGCTTTCATCCCTTCCCAGCCAGAACCTGGTCTTGCTGTAGTTTATTCTCAGGGACATCTTCGGTTTTCTTCTTTTCCTCCACTCACACACACAACACGAGGGACACGATACTCCATCCGAAGGGACTAAAGTGCAGGGACGATTCTTTCAGCAGCAGATTTTTAAAATTTACTTCTTTCTTTCATGACAGGGACAGAGAGAGAGAGAGAAAGGACAGAGAGGGACAGGGAGGAAGAGAAAAATAAGCATCTTCCACTGAGCCTCAGACTGCAAACCCCCACAGCCTTTCCAACGAGCCAGGCTCTCCTGGTACCGGCTGACCAGGGACTGAACTTACGACCTTATGAATGGATCCAGCATTGCTTGGGCAGCACCTCACCACTGCACCACTGAGCTGACCCAACAGCACTTTTTTTTTTTTTAACAATTATACCGTTGTTAATGGTCCGAGGTACAGAGTGGTGTAGGACTTCTTTTCTCTGCTGCACATACTAATACGCCTTTAATATTTGGTCACATTTTTGGTTAGATTTCTTTTCCAAATAGCATGACTCAAACTTTCATCTTTATACCCTTTAATTCTTGTGTCATCAGGGCTCATGGACCAAATTGATCTATTTTCTTTCTTATTTACACTTAATTGTTGTATATTTATTGCAACATGGTTTTTCCCAGCATGCATGTAGTACGTGTCAATCAGCTCATAGATATTACCACATACCTCATCTTCAACAGATCACCTTCCATTCTTGTATCTGTTAACTTTCCCCCCAAGCCCTTCCTTCCGCCACTGCCCACACCCTCCTGCAGTCTCTGGTATATACGCTTGCCCCTGCGCCATTATGCCTTCCACTCTCCTTTCCTGCCGCAGTGCAGGCATCCGTACACGTTGTGGGGACATACAGTGTCTGTCTCTCATAATCTGGCTTGCTTTCCTTAGCGTTAAATTTTCTATATCCATTCATTCTGTGTCAAATGCACAGGTTTCATTAATTTTTATGGCTGAGTAGTATACCATGGTGTACATGTGCCACATTTTTTTCATTCAGTCAGTAGATAAAGCAATGCTCTTTTATCAGTGTTGGGAAGGTGATCTCAAGCCCTCTGTGAAGACCAACTGCTTCTCTATTTCAGAGCCATTCTCCTGTATACTTTATTTTTCATCTCAAAAGGCTGTAAAAATTTTACGAAGGCCAACTTATTCCCCACTGTCTTCCTAAGGTTAGCAATCCACCCAGTGGTCATCCTGGTCCGCCTGGGGGTTGTCCTGGCCTATTAGCAGTCATCCTGGTCCACTCAGGGATTGTCCTGGTCCACCCAGGGGTCATCCTGGTCCACCCAGGGGTCTTGCAGTTCAGTCTTATCCCAGTCCTGGTCTATCCAGGGGTCTTGCAGTCTAGTCCTATCCCTGCCTGGTCCATCCAGGGGTCCTGGGGTCCAGTCCTGTCCCCGTCCTGGGCTATCCAGTGTTCTTGAAGTCCAATCCTTCCCGTTTTTACTTAAATGTAGATGTGTTATAGTTCAATAACGGATGCAGGTCTGCTCTATTTTTAATGAGTACAGCTGGCGAATCGATGCCGGTAGAGCTTCATGCTGCTGCAGCTATGCCGTATCATCGTTGGGTCTTCTACAGCCCAGTGTCCAACCCTAACGTGATGGCGGGTTATTCACCCGAGTGTCCTCCAGAGTCTCCCACAGCCCAGTGTCCAATACCTAACGTGATGGCGGATGATTCACCCGAGTGTCCTCCAGAGTCTCCCACAGCCCAGCGTCCAACCCCTAACGTGATGGCGGGTTATTCACCCGAGTGTCCTCCAGAGAGAGCTACTGAGGATAGTACCCACCTGAGATGAAACGAAGAGATGCAAAATACTTTTACATTTTTAAATTGATGACAGAGTGCCTGTCCCACGCTGCTCTCCTAAGAGACAAACTGAAAGCACAAATCAAATAAATAAAATTTGTGTATGCTTTTACTACTTGGTAGGTTTCAACCAGAACAAGCAGGGAGATAATATCAAGAGTGAACATTTGTGGGTGACTCATACACAGGAGGGTAACAGAGTTTGATGACATCGAGACAGAAGAATGACTGAGAATAAGAGAATTAAAATTTAGAAATCACTTAGTTTCGAACTGTGGAGCCATCACGTTATCCTGGTCCTATACTCAGAAGTTGTCTCTCTTATTAATAAAACGTAGGCAGACTCTCTGGCCAGAAGAGGCGTCAGGGCAGTAAGAGGAGGCTGCCTACCTGGCACACCCTCGCTCAGAAACGCATCCCGGGACCAGCAGGTGACGCGGCTTGGAGCAGGTGGCTGGCCGGTCTGCAGCCGCCCCTCCAGAAGCCCTCGGC
>NW_006160165.1:4475570-4476234 GCF_000334495.1 Tupaia belangeri chinensis | reverse complement strand
TCCCCCCCCCCGCCACTCAAGAAGCCCTCGGCAGCCCCAGCAAGCTCAGCGTAATTCTCTCTCTGAATTAAAAGAAAACGAAACTGTGCAGGTGGGAGGCTTTCCTTACACTACTGACATTTGTCTCCCACTTGGAAATGCCCCCGCGCCCAGGCACTAGCCCCGTGCACACCTCCCTCCTTTCTCCTGGCGGCCATTTTGGCAGCCCGGGGACCAGCGGTGCCATTCCAGTGTGTCATGGCCAGCATGTTCGCCGCGGTGCAGAGGGTGGCCCCTCTCCCGTAAAACAATCACGTATTTCATTTTATCCATCATTATTTTTATTCTTTAATTTGCTACAGGGCACATGCACGCACCCAGACAGAGTGAGAGAGAAAAGGAGAAAGCAAGCCCCCAGGTCCGGGACTTGAACTGCACTCAGCCATGTGGGAGTCCAGTGCCTCAGCCACCACGTCATCTGCTGGCCGCCTTCACCCTTTTTAAAAAGAAAAATATTAAACCGTGTGACCAAAAAGGTTGCAGAGCCACACATTTCTCTTCAGGTGTGAAAACTAAATGAAAAGGCTGTGCTAGGGAGTTTGTTCCTGTACCTCTGAAAGCAGCTAAATGCCATGGCCCCGGCTGGACTCTGAGTAAGGTTCTTTTTTTTTTTTTTTTGAGAGAT
>NW_006160165.1:4471213-4475550 GCF_000334495.1 Tupaia belangeri chinensis | reverse complement strand
TGGTCACGCCGCAATCCCTTCTCCTCCATTCTCCTCTCGGGATCTTGGGCACGCACGCACACGCACCCGGCGTGAGTTTTAAGCCACCGGGTCCGGGACACGAACCGCAGTCGACTACGTGGGAGTCCAGCGACATAGCCATTACGCTAACTGCTGGTTCCCTGAGTAAGGTTCTTTGCGTGAGACTACACAGTATGATTTGGGGTAAGAACAGTTAGTAGATTCTCTTAAGAGCAAACAAAACTGCCTGAAAAATGATCATTACCTTCTTTCAGAGTAGAAAATAGAAACATTCACATTATTGTATACATGGTTAACTATGGGGTTATTCAAGAAAGGAACTTATCAAAATAAAAAAATACTAGAGTTTTTGTATTAACATAAAACTGAGACGAAGTAAGCGAGGGCTGTCTAATGAGTAAACTCTGAAATACTGCAGGCAGTTTTACACAAAGGGCATTTCGGTGCTCAGGTTTGAAAATGTCCCCCTGAAATTCATTCAGTGACCTCTGTCTGGCATTACTGAGTGCGTGGAAGCTGTCGGACTGCGCGATTAAGAGGCGAGCCTCCGAGGTGACCAGCTGACGTAAGGTCATCAGGGTAGGACTCTCATAATGCCATGCCGTGGGTGAGGAGGAAGGAGCTGAGCCCAGGGCAGGGACGCACGGGGCCGACATGAGCTCCACGACGCCCTGCACCCCTCAGACTGCAGCGTCCACACCAGCAGGCAGATCCTCCCCGGATGCAGCCCTGGATCTCGGACTCCGGTGCTGTGAGCTAGGCAAGCCTGTTAACCTGCCTGTGCATTCAGCTTTGGAACAGAGAGCGTCACAACTACACCAGATGAGAAAATCCGGGTGAGGAGCTTGTGTACAACAGCCCTGTGCCTTAGGGCTCCACAGAACACGGCGACTGTTCACACAGGCGAGGTGTAGGCGCAGCGCCACCTCCCCTGTGAGCTCCCAGCCACCAGCAGGGACTGGCAGCGATGCCGCCTGCCCTATGCCCTTGTTCTGCCGAGATTTACCTCTCGGCATTGCCTGGTGCTTTGTCCTCGTGTCATTCTCCAGTGTGTGCGTGTGCATGTGAGCGTGCAGGTGCACGCTGTCCCAGACAGGGTCTCATTGTCTCCCTCAGCCTCAGGCATGAGCCACCGCGTCCGGCTTCTCAGGTGAACGTGGGCACCCAGCTTCGTGGTAGAGTCCCAGTGCCACGTCTCCCCGGAGTGGCTTTGCCATCTGACCATGGCTGGGAGAAAGGCCCATCACCCACGCTCGGGCCGACGGGCACAGCTGCCGACAGCTCCTAGAGAGGGCGTCTGAGGAGAGCTGAGCTCACGGCTCCTCTTAGGAGTAGCAAAGCTGTAATATCAAATACGTTTTACGACCCTCGTCTTTCCATCCAGTTCTGTAATTACGAAAACGGAAGGTGCGTTGTGGCTTGCGCATTCGCCAACCTCGTATCGCTAGTATAAAATCTGGGCTCTAAACACCACGGACCCTGGCGTGGAAGGCGTCCTGCCTGTACGGGGTCTCGGGACGTTCAGGAGTCCCGCTGCGTGAGGAGGCGGCCTGCTGGGCCGGGCTGTCTCGGGCTCCGGTGACGGCTCAGGAGGGCCCGGCCAGCCACGCTCCCTGGCCGCAGTGCAGAGCTGAGATTGGCTGAGCAGGGCAACATCTGGGCCTGCAGGACAACTCCTAAGCCTTTAGGCCACAGCTGGGAGGTAGCTGGGAGCCAGCCCCTGCCCACAGAGAGTGAGGAATCTTCCAAAATAGAGAGTAAGGGGGCGTGAGCCACGTGTGCTCGCCCCTAGGGAGCACAGGCGCACACCAGGGAGAGCACCTGGGTCGGGCCTGCACGCAGGTGAGTGTGCAGCCGCGCCCTGCCCTCGGGTCGCTGACTCCTGCTCTTCGGCTCAGGCCCCTCCCAGACGGTGACTGTTTCATAGCTTCTCACTTACATGCCATCGTTGGCCGTCTGTGGGGTACACTGCACTCTGTCCAAGCGTGCAGAGTGTGCTCATCAAAGCAAGGACGTAAACATTCTGGGGAGGAATGGAGCAGGCGTTGGCTGGGTCCTGGGGAGTGTGGCTGCTAATCCTGAACACAGGGACCACTGCCCCTCCTCTGCTGCCCCTGCTCTGCACCCAGCAGTGCTGGCCGGGCAGCACTGACTGGCCCGGCTCTCCGGATACCGGCCATCCTTCCCCTGCTCAGCTGGCGAGCCCCTTGCTCCCTGAGGGGCAGTTCCCATACGGCCTCTGTGACGAGGCCCTTGCCCTGTTGCACAGCCCGACGCCGTCCACCCTGCACTGCCAAGAACTGCAAACCCACTGGGCACCACGTGTGCTCGCGGCACCCCCGGCTGTCCCGCCGCCCTGGGGCGCATAAGGGTGGAGAGCAAGGCTTTCGCTTCTCGGGTCGGTGCAGGCAAGGCCCAGCCACATCCCAAGTCCTTTCTCAAAAGGCATTTGAGATGCACAAGGGCGAGGGACCTCCTGCAGGACCTCATGCCGCCCTGCTCAGCTCGGCCCCCAGTCCCACGCCACAGGAAGGCGGCCCCACATCTCCGCGGCTTCGTCGTCTCCATTTTTAGGCTAATCACTTGTAAACATTCTTCCTGTTTTCTCCTGCATGTCTCTTTTCCTGCATAATTATATTTTAAAAATGCTTCCTGTGCCATCCTGTTAATATTGATTTTCTTAATTCTAAAACCAGATGGACTCTCCCAAACCACTGGAATATGACCCATGATCCCACCCAACGTGCCGGGCAGGTGTCACTCAGTGTCTAACAGTAAGGGAGCTTCACCTGCCCTCTCCCACACGGTTTCGTATGATAGAAGTGGGTGCTTGAGTTCATTAACCACAGCAGGGTTCATCTAACAAGTGCGCTGACTTTTATTTTAATGTCTTGTGATTTCAGTAAAAGCGTCTTTTCCATGACTATAGGCCTGACCAAAAACGGACATGTGGCACCAGAGCCACCGAGGAATGGCATCACCGAAGAACGTGTGATGGCAGGCGAAAAGAACTGGCCACACGTGGTTCATTAAATAGTAAAGGGCGGGGGTGGGGGCAGCAGGTGGCGTGCTGTTAGGGCACTGGACTCCACATGGCTGACCATGGTTTGAGTCCCAGACCTGGCAGCTTGCTTTCTCACTTCCCCTTTCTCTCTCTCTCTCTCTGGTGAGTACATATATCCTGTATCAAATAAAAGATGATGATGATGATGATAAGTAAAATTAAATCATTATAAAAGACAGTAAAATGGGTTCGAATTTATATTAAGGCAGGATCACAAATGTGAAAATTTTTCATGTAGCTTTGGCTGGTAGGCCTATGAATGATTTTAATTTTTTTATTTGTTTCTCTAGATTAGGAAGTTTTCTTGGATGAACAGAACTTTCTTTGTATCAAGTGTGGGGTGCTATTTTTAAAATCCTTGGCATTTGAGAAGCTTATGCCAGAGAGCAGAATATTCTTCTTCTGGAAATCCAGAGAATGGAGGGAGCTTAGCTAATAGAAAGACCAGAGATTCTTGTTGTCCTTTAGGCTGTAAGGAGTCCCCACTGCCCCAGTAGGTTAGGGGGGTGTGAGCCAGAATCTGGGGAGACCAGGGCGTCCTATAACCAGAGAAGTCCTTGATGGGCAGGAGACCCCATGCACATGTCCATCCCATGGGACACAAATGGGGGCACTGGAGGCCTTGAGCCTTAGGCAATGAGGATAAGCCCTGCGGGGTCCTCGCGGAGTGTCAGCCCTGATGACCACCTTACTCACACGGCCACACACAGGGCCCTTCTCAGGTATGTCAGCACCGGGGGTGGCCCAAGGAAAATGAACACCCAGATCAAGAATGAGGTCAGAGAGGCTGTTCTGTCAGGTCTGTCAGCTCAAGGTACTTTCAGAAAGGAGGGTCAGTGTCCCTAAGCCTCAGTGAGTTACTGTGCAGCAACAGAGATGTCTCCCTTCGCCTACTGCTCGCCAAGGACCAGGGAAAGCACAGGGCCCAGGATGTCTGCCCGACTGGGGGACAGAAAAGCTCTGGGCAGACCCAGAGGCTCACACGGTGAACACGAAGCCGTCCCTGGTGCATTTGCTGAGTGGGGTCTCGTCGGCTTCCCCGGCTCTTACTGTTTTCCTATTGACTTAGCCCATGTGCAAAGGAGCTGTTTGGAATTTGAAATATTACGGAAGAGTTTCCATAAAAATATAATCATATGATCCATTATCCAGGCACCATGCCAGGTTTTTAATCTCATTATAAGATCAAAGATGTGATTTTAATATTATGTATGCCTGGGATTCTGTTAAAAAACTTACATCTAGAATAATT
>NW_006160165.1:4464245-4470106 GCF_000334495.1 Tupaia belangeri chinensis | reverse complement strand
TCTGCCCTTGGAAGGATGATGTATTTTTGATGATAATAGGGACAATGTGTGGGTTTGGGATTCAGTCACTCCAAGAGCCTGATTTGAATACAGACCTTAAATAGTTAACCATACGGTTTGTTTCTATCGTAGTAACAAACAGGGAAGCCAGGAAGCAGCAAGTGACACGATTGTTCCATTGACGGTGACAGAAAGAAGTGGAAGAGGAGAAAGAGGAGCGAGGGAGGGAAACAGCTGATGCGGGACTGAGCGGTGGGTTCAAAGATGGTGGGGGTTCAGGCCTGTCTTGGAGATGACAGCGCCATGGGAAAGAACTTACATCAGCCCCTAGTGTGTTAATTTTACAAGAAGACAATTGTATTTCCTTATCCTGATCAACAACTCCACTTCCTCATTCCACTGGAGGCTGATGTGGAGAATTTTTCAAAACAAATCTTGAACATGAATGTGTGAAATCTTGGGCATGAACGTGTGCGTGCCCAGGATCCCAAGAGGAGAATGGAGGAGAAGGGACTGCGGTGTAGCCATCCCCCATGAGGGGTGGTTTCTTACTTTCTGTCTATCTCCGTCTTTCTGGCCAGCTCACGTGCCCTAGCGACCTTTAACAAATACCTCTCCAAAACAAACAAGCAAAAGTGCTAGCCTGTCACTGGAGAGGGGTTGCTCCTGGGCCCTCAGCCCTCCCCTCTCCAGCACTGGCCCTTCCTACCACAGCCATGGGTGACGATCTTCCCCAGGACAGCCCAGCCCTGCGCAGGAACCTGCAGGCACAGTGGCACAGAACTGCACGCGCCTTGCGACACTGTAGCCATGTCCGCCTCCAGCTCTGCTATTGCAGTGTGATTACATAACAAACAACCACTGTGGGAAACCGGGCAAGTGGGTGAGAGAGCTTTCTGTATTATTTTTGCAATTTCCTGTTCATCTACACTCATGTCAAAATAAAAAGTTGGGGAAAATCGCCCTGGAATTCCTTTTTCAGTTTGAACTCAGTCCTCCTCCCACATTTCTCTGGGATGTGTCACAAGTGCTGTGCTTCAGCTCTGTGAGAACGAGACCCAGGCAGGATCCCAGCCTCTGAGCAGCGGAGAGCTCCCTGCCTCCTCCTACCTCCTCCCCGCTCCTGTTCCTCTGCCGGGCCCAGCGGAGGGGTGCCTTGACAGGGCTCTCCCCTCCTCCCTGCTCCTGGGCCAGGCCCAGCGGAGGGGGCCTCAGCCAAGGGCTCTCCCGTCCTCCCAGCTCCTCCCGGGCCCAGGGCAGGCTGCCAGAGCGCAGCCCCAGCGGAGGGGGCCTCAGCCTTGGTCGGAGCACCCTTCATGGCTGGTATCCACATGTCTGGCTACGACAGGGCTCTGGAAATGGAGTCACTGCAAAGCACAGGTTACCTTAGAGGAGAAATTCTCAGAGCTTTTCAAAGCTAACAGCTTTCTGGGTCCGTCTTGGGGCCCTCGCGTCCCCGCTTTGTGGCAGAGCTGGGACAGTGAGCTCCATGGCTGTGCCATGAGCTGCAGGCAGCCGGGTGGGGAAACCCCCCTGAGCTGTTTCAGAGATTCCCCGCTTTGTGGCAGAGCTGGGACAGTGAGCTCCATGGCTGTGCCATGAGCTGCAGGCAGCCGGGTGGGGAACCCCCCTGAGCTGTTTCAGAGATGGAGAGATCTGGGCCCTTCTCCTCCGTCAGTGTTAAAGAGCTGAACAAAATGAGTAACATCATGGGGCGATGGGAAAGTGGAAAGAGTTGGGATGTTTCTAGTATTTTCTCAGGGAGTACTGTGCTGGACACCACGGGGTTGCTGTGGTCACGTGTCCTGTAAGGGCTTTGCTGTGGCACCAAACGCACAGGGACCTCCTCCTCTTGAGATACGCAAATGGCAGCCCTGAGACAGTGGCACTCAGAGAACGTGGCGACCGCAGTGTGACGACAAATCTTGAACATGAATGTGTGAAATCTTGGGCATGAACGTGTGCGTGCCCAGGATCCCAAGAGGAGAATGGAGGAGAAGGGACTGCGGTGTAGCCATCCCCCATGAGGGGTGGTTTCTTACTTTCTGTCTATCTCCGTCTTTCTGGCCAGCTCACGTGCCCTAGCGACCTTTAACAAATACCTCTCCAAAACAAACAAGCAAAAGTGCTAGCCTGTCACTGGAGAGGGGTTGCTCCTGGGCCCTCAGCCCTCCCCTCTCCAGCACTGGCCCTTCCTACCACAGCCATGGGTGACGATCTTCCCCAGGACAGCCCAGCCCTGCGCAGGAACCTGCAGGCACAGTGGCACAGAACTGCACGCGCCTTGCGACACTGTAGCCATGTCCGCCTCCAGCTCTGCTATTGCAGTGTGATTACATAACAAACAACCACTGTGGGAAACCGGGCAAGTGGGTGAGAGAGCTTTCTGTATTATTTTTGCAATTTCCTGTTCATCTACACTCATGTCAAAATAAAAAGTTGGGGAAAATCGCCCTGGAATTCCTTTTTCAGTTTGAACTCAGTCCTCCTCCCACATTTCTCTGGGATGTGTCACAAGTGCTGTGCTTCAGCTCTGTGAGAACGAGACCCAGGCAGGATCCCAGCCTCTGAGCAGCGGAGAGCTCCCTGCCTCCTCCTACCTCCTCCCCGCTCCTGTTCCTCTGCCGGGCCCAGCGGAGGGGCGCCTTGACAGGGCTCTCCCCTCCTCCCTGCTCCTGGGCCAGGCCCAGCGGAGGGGGCCTCAGCCAAGGGCTCTCCCGTCCTCCCAGCTCCTCCCGGGCCCAGGGCAGGCTGCCAGAGCACAGCCCCAGCGGAGGGGGCCTCAGCCTTGGTCAGAGCACCCTTCATGGCTGGTATCCACATGTCTGGCTACGACAGGGCTCTGGAAATGGAGTCACTGCAAAGCACAGGTTACCTTAGAGGAGAAATTCTCAGAGCTTTTCAAAGCGAACAGCTTTCTGGGTCCGTCTTGGGGCCCTCGCGTCCCCGCTTTGTGGCAGAGCTGGGACAGTGAGCTCCATGGCTGTGCCATGAGCTGCAGGCAGCCGGGTGGGGAAACCCCCCTGAGCTGTTTCAGAGATGGAGAGATCTGGGCCCTTCTCCTCCGTCAGTGTTAAAGAGCTGAACAACATCATGGGGCGATGGGAAAGAGGTGGGATGTTTCTAGTATTTTCTCAGGGAGTACTGTGCTGGACACCACGGGGTTGCTGTGGTCACGTGTCCTGTAAGGGCTTTGCTGTGGCACCAAATGCACAGGGACCTCCTCCTCTTGAGATACGCAAATGGCAGCCCTGAGACAGTGGCACTCAGAGAACGTGGCGACCGCAGTGTGACGAAGACGCTGCCGTTGACAGCTGGCTTCGCCACTGCTGGGTCATCATGCGAGTGATTGTCGGGTCTGCTGTCTGAAAAGCCTCTTCCTAAAACATTTTTGGAAAATGGTGTTTAATACTTCACCGACACAGACTTGAAGTGAAGTGCTTTTCCTAGGGATTTGCGTAAATTGCTATTAAAGAAAGTAAGGGAAACCACTAACTCCAGCCTTGGAAGTCCAGGTGAAATTTCAGACCGTTAGGCCTCCGACTGCCCGGCACACCCATTTCGTACTGTGCTAGGAGCCAGCGCGGCGCAGCTCGCCAGAGGCCGCACGTGTGGGCACCGCTTTCCGGGGGCTTCTGGGGCAAACGCGGAACACACCGCTTCAAGTCAGTCAGTCTTTCAGTCCCGGCGTAGCAATGGGCCCCCGGGGTGACGATGTGTGTTGACAAGTGTGCTTCATTCTTTGTACTCAGGACAGTCAGCGACTACACCTCACCTCCTGCCGCACAAGTTCAGACTTACAATTAAAGAAGGGGGGTTCTTGAAATAATTTAGTAGTATGGATAAACCAAAAAACATCTTTAAGTGTTTAAACCAAGATTAAACAATCGTTCTGTTTTATACCCACAAAAAATCAGTTTGTAGGGAACCAGCAGTTAGCGTAATGGCTATGTCGCTGGACTCCCATGTAGTCGACCGCGGTTCGTGTCCCGGACCCGGTGGCTTAAAACTCACGCTGGGCGCGTGTGCGTGCGTGCCCAAGATCCCGAGAGGAGAATGGAGGAGAAGGGATTGCGGCGTGACCATCCCCTCTGGGGGGTGATTTCTCGCTTTCTGTCTCTATGTCTCTCTCTGTCTGTCTGGCGAGCGCACGTGCCCTACAGTGAAAATCTCTCCAAAAAAAAAAAAAAATCAGTTTGTAAAGTTGAATTGCCATTCTGACAAGTCTCACTTGATCCATATGAACGCGATTATGAAGATATCATCTTAGTAATTAATTTTAGGACTTCAAGGAGCAGCACTCTCACAGTAACCCTGGTATATGCTCACAACCAAGAATCCTGCCTGCGTTTTCTCAGGTGAGGTGTGAGAACGGGGAGGATTCTGAGCAGCCTGCACCCTCGGTGACAAGGAACCGAATTCCTCTTCCTGGCCTTCCCTCTCCGGAGGGGCCCGGCGAGTCACAGTGACAGGAACCCTGCGGACTCTCTGCCGGCTCTGGGGTCTCGAGATCTTTATTATTCTTGGCAACCTCAGGATTCAGTCCTGTGCTTCCAAATCAGCCTATAAAATTATGATCCTTAAGCTTTATACCTTGAGGACCATTTTAACAACATCTAAAACTGGACCAACCACCATGCAGGACAGTTGGCTGCCGAGCTCTTGTGCTGGTGGGGTGTGTGCAGTCCAGTGTCCCTTCGTGATGGGGACGAGCCTTGAGAAATACTTCATTAGGTGATTTCATTGTTGTGCACACATCAGAGGGTCCTGCACACTTAGAAGGTGTAGTCTGCACGCCTGGCTCAGCTGTGGAACGTGGCCTCCCGTGGGAGCACCACGTTGTATGGCCTGTTGACCAAAATGACTTTATGTAGCACATGGCTGTGTGTGTGTGTGTGTGTGTGTGTGTGTGTGTAAATGATATAAGGACCTCTGTTAAATGAATGTGTTCTGTAGTAAAAAAAAAAAAAAAGAAAAAAAAAACCCTCACAATTCTAACACTGCTAGGATGTACATGAGGAGTGGGGTTGATTCTGCCTTCAGAACGCTAAGAGCTACGGCTTGTGGGCTACTTGCCAGGTGGGGAGCCCTGTGCTAATTCAGCACTCGGCGTTCCAAGTGGAGGTGCAGATTGTGAGTGTACTTATTCTATGGATGAAGGACTGAAGCCTTGCGAGATTAAGTAGCATGCTCCAGGTCACAGAGCTAGAAAGAGGTGGGCGTATTAGACTTTGGCCAGTTGCCCCAGACTTGTAAATCTCCACCTTCCCGGATCACATGCCGCTTCTGTCTTCCTCAGGAAATTCTTCCCGACCAAGCAGCACACATCAGCTGGAAGACCACGCCCAGTTTTATTTATCCCATGAGCACTATTTACTCCGACACTCAGATCCCAGATACATTATGACCTACGTGATGATGCATTAACCCTGCAGCGAAATGCTGTTAGCTAATGGTGAGGTGCTGTTTGATTCACCTTGACTCGTAGAACACCCCAGATAAGAAATGTAGGCATTAATGTATTTTGGGAGAAGTTGCCCTCAGATAAGTAGAACAAAATGATGACTTTAAACTTCTTTTTCTGGACACTCCTTTATTATTTTTCAAATGCCATAAAATGCCTAAATTGAAGGAGACTTTCCAGGCCGAGTCTTTCAACATGCCCTAATATTCACCAGGAAAGGTGCCGCTTGACCTTTAGGATGTGGCCGCACTGCCCGTCAGCACCTCTGTGGAAATGCTGTAGAATCACTCAGCACCCTGCTACAGCGCTAACCTCCTCTGCTGGGGGAATCTCACTTGTTCTTTTTTTTTTTTTTTAGTGTTTTTTTTTTTTTTTTTTATGGGCGGGTTTTTCCGGC
>NW_006160165.1:4462330-4463933 GCF_000334495.1 Tupaia belangeri chinensis | reverse complement strand
CCCCCGGGTGCGGGACACGAACCACGATCGACTCCGTGGGAGTCCAGCGCCATAGCCATTACGCTAACTGCTGGTTCCCGCGCCCGGTGTGAGTTTTAAGCCACCAGGTCCAGGACGCGAACCGCGGTCGACTACGTGGGAGTCCAGCAACATAGCCATTACACTAACTGCTGGTCCTGTTTGTTAGGTGATTTTTAATCAACATGTTTTTCTTTATAACTGTATCTCACAGATATAAAAAAAAGTCAGACAATTCAGTACAAAATAGCCACTGGAGTGGGTTTCGAATGTTCACAACACAATATAATGTCAAACACCAGAGGTGCTGAGTATGTTTATATCCTCGATTTGTTTAGTACACGCCATTATTGTACATTGTTGAAGACCATTCTGTACCCTACAAAGATGTGTAATGATCGTATGTAAGTCATAAATTACAATAAATATTTAAAGAGAAAGAAAGGGGAAAAAATAGACAGCACACCTGGGCACTAGGGATGCTCACTGCTTTTGGGTTAGTCATCATTTCTAGGCCTTCCTGTAGACACAGCCAAAATTATATTGTATGGTACAATTTCTCTTTGGTTCATACTGATATTTCCAACTCAAGTTCGGGACTAGGGATTTTCCCAAACCTGCTCTATTTTTACATCAGTAGCTTCTTTCCTTCACACCAAGAAGGACATGAGCAATACTGGAATTAGTCTGGCTGAAGGCTGCACAGAGCACCTTTGTCCACCCGGTGTCCCTGGCACAGGCTGACACACCTGTGTGGCAGGGCAGCTTATACAGCGGTCGCGCCTGTGTGCGGCTCAGTCCTGCTCTGGACCCCATGCGAGATTGGTGCTCAGCAGGCACAGGGGTTGGAGTAAACATGAGACTCGTGCTGCTCCAAAACCCGAAAGGGCCACCAGTAGCATGCCAGTTTCTCAGTAGTGGGAGCTATGGGTGACATCTGATTCTTCCTCTTAGAGTGGATGTCACGGGGGCATGCCCTAGGCCACGGCACAGGAAAACGCTATGGATGTGCAATGTCTCAGAGTAGTCAAGGTTACCTGACACGTGGTTCCAGAGCACCATCGCCACACTTACAACATCCTGTGAGCGTGCGCCATTACTATGGTGGACTGGCATGCTATTCTGCACGAAAGTGTCAAAATGTCAGAGGTCTTTGAAGACCTTATTGGTACAAAGACATGCATGTCAATGTAACCCGTCAACATGACAGTGAACACACTGCTCTGCTTGCATCACAAAAGCAAAGTGACTTTGGATCCCCCTCCTAATGAGAACCACGAAGAATGCATTTGCAGGGACCAGCAGTTAGCATAATGGCTATTTCGCTGAACTCCCATGTAGCCGACCACGGTTTGAGTCCTGGACCTGGTAGCTTAAACTCACGCCGGGTGTGCATGCACACCTAAGATCCCAAGAGGAGAATGGAGGAGAAGGGATTGTGGCATGGCCATCCCCCTGGGGGGTGATTTTTCACTTTCTGTCTTTCTGTCTCTGTCTTTCTGGCGAGCACATGTGTCCTATAGCAAAAACCTCTCCAAAAAAAAAAAAAAAAAAAAAAAGCAATTTGAAATACAAAAGCGGCACC
>NW_006160165.1:4442648-4461869 GCF_000334495.1 Tupaia belangeri chinensis | reverse complement strand
AAAAAAAAAAAAAAAAAAAGGAATGCATTTGCAGATCAATAGCTGCACCCCTATGACAGAGACAGGAGGAGCTGTTCCTATAGGAGACCATATGGCCTGGGTGCTGAGCTGAATTCATGGTAGTGCACCATCCACACCTGAGGGTCAGCAGGTGCCAACACATCCTCCTCCTCAGCACCCTGTGTTGACACCGATTTCTGTAACCCCGACAATGAGGACACATTGCCCTGCTCCACCACATCAGCCGGGGTACGGATGCAGATGTAGGGCTCCCACCAGCTGCTCCTACCACAGTGCTCTTGCTGCCTGGGTCTGGGAGACAACGCGAGGGCCCGTCAGCCACCAGATGCCACGTTCTTGACTCCAGATGTGTTGAAGTTTTTGTCTGAACGATCCATTGTGGGGTTGCTGTGAGTGATGCGGGAAGCTCAGCAGCACCCCGGCCTTTCCCAGCTCCAGCAGCACCCCACCGCACATCCCTGAGTTGAGAGAAACAGAAACGTCTCCATAACACACAGTAGATGAGCAGCTTCTGGAGACGCGTTGCTGCCGGGTGTGGGTTTGCAGGTCATGAAACATCATGCAGGTTGTGCTCGGAGTCTGAAAGTCCATGCTGCCCCGTGTGCCCCTGACGTGTTGCACGAGCACTACGTGAGGTGGTGTGTAGGACTCTAGGCACACAGCAGTGGTGAAGTCAGTTTCGAACCCTTCCATACCAGGGGGAAATCTGGCCCTCGAGCTGAGTTGCTTAAGGACTAGTTGGCAACCGGATGAGTCTCAAATCCTGACTGCTACTTTGATTCCCAGGTCTCTTGCCAAATTAGATACACCTTTATTAGAGATGCTTGATCCTGTCTGACTCAAGTGAACTCGTCAATACATCTAGCGTGATTCCCGAAGTTTCCCTTGATACTTGACACTGGGGGGAAATACCAATGTTTGAAATAACTCTCCCTAAGAATGTCTTTTCAGTTTTAACTGAGGTGTAAAGAACAAAACTTGCCAGCCAGTGGCATGGTGGTGAAGGCAGCTGGATCCCACCTGGCCTCCCGCACAGTTTGATTCCCAGACTCGGACTCTGGGTGCTAGTGCATGTGGGCCTAACATCCCAAAAGGAGAGTGGAGAAGGGATTGTGGTGTGGCCATCCCCGCGGGGAGTGTGTTCTTGCTTTCTCCTCACTCTTCTGTCTCTCTCTGGGGAGCACATGTACCCGCTCACAAATTAAAAATAGCTTGTGTAGTTTGGTGAAGTTTTTACTTTAATGTACATCTGTGAAACCACAACTGAGATCAATACAAAGCACCCACGGGGTCCTTGGAGGCCTTGAAGGCCGTTCCCACTTAATGCATCTCTGTTACTGAAGACCCGTCTTGCCTGCTGGCCACGGCCTGGAAACAGAATCGCGAAGCACTATCTCACTCAGCGCTCAGGTGGTGAAAACATTCCAGGCTGTGGCCTGTGGTCCTGGCTTTTCTTCTTCATTGCTGTGTCCTGTTTTTCCATCTGACTGCACCTAATTTTTCACCCATTCCACCCTCAAAAGAATCTTTACCTTGTTCCCAGGTTCTTCCTAGTATTAAAGTAGCTCCCAGGAACATTCTTGTACATGCCTTTGGTAAAAATCGGTACTCACTTAGGTTGAGTGTTTGTCATGTGTATAGAAGAATTTAATGACATCTTTATAAATGACAAAGTTTACCAAAATGTTTTTTTACAAAAAAAGAGAAACAATATAAGTCAAAGGCAACAGATCATTAAATACATGGTCTTGGGAACTAGTATTTATATATTGAAAAAAAGTTAGTTTCAGTGTTTATTCATACTATTTACCAAAATAAAAGCATTCAACCAGCCAACAAACAAAACCATAATAAATCATAAGAAAACATAAGCAGTGCTTCTACTTGGACAGGGAAGAAATGTCTAATATAACATTTATTAAATAAGCTGGCCACAGAGGCACAGCAGGACCACCTCCACGGTGCTGAGGCCACACGGGGGTTCTGAGTTCACATCTTGGTGTCGGCATCCTGGGACTAGGCACGAGCCTGTGAGTAGGCTGCTTGAGGAGGGGGTGGACTGCAGAGTGCAGAGTCTGTTGGAGGTGTGTCCTCCCATCTGAAGAAAGAAATAAACTTGTAAAACTTGCTAAGTGAACCACAGTGGGAAATACAGAAGAAATTGAAGTACTTGGCATTTTATGCTTCTGCAGGTCAAGAGACAATGAACAGAATTATAACTCAACTAACAATTCAGAAAAAAGTTTATAACAAGTATATCACAAAGGGTTAATAACCATAATATAAACAAAGTTCATGTGAATTGTTGAGAAAGCATTACCAACCCAAGAAAGAGGCAAACTGCAGAAATGGATATAGGGAGGAGAAAGCAGATGTTAATAAACATAAAAGCACTTCCGCTTTATTAGGCAAAGGAGAGCAGATTAAAACATGGGAATATTTCCACATGCCACAAAACGCAGCTTTTAACAGCCATACTGAGGATGGAGAGAGAGGCTCTCTCATGTGCTGTCTGGGCAGCTTGTGGGGAGCAGTTCAGCCACAGGCACGTGGACCCTGAAACCACCCATTCGCTCTAAACAGCATTTCAACCTTCTGGAATCTGCCTCCTGGGAATAATGCAAAATATAAACAAAAGTGCTTGTATAATCCATTTGTCAAAATATTACTTATCATAGCAAAAATTGAGAACGAGAGTCTGGACAGCAGCAGGGCAGACAGTGAGACGCTCTGCAAGGCTGCGCAGGTGGGGACGTGCTGGCCTGAGCACTGGGTGTGTGTGTGTCTGCGGTCTGTGGTTGGCTGGGACGGATCACGGCTCAAGACCCCACAGGCAGTGCTGTCTCTCTGTCACTCTCACTCATACAAAAAATAAATAAATGCTTTTTAAATGGGAAATAACTTATACCTAATGATAGGGGAAAGGGAAGATGACTACCAGCCATAGGGTGGACTGTGGCCCAGTGCAAAGTGCAGAGCAAGCAGCATCTCACCCCACCTCTGGGTAGTGCAGCCCCTGCACTGGCATGGCGGCCAGGATGGCAGCAGAGTGCAGAGGCCGAGCGGCCACGCTCCGGGCTGCAGCAGTGGCAGCATTCCCACCGAGGGTGGGCCTTGGACAGCAGAGCCTACGAGCTGCAGGAGGGCAGCTCCTCTGGGTGTCTTCAGGACCTTGGACAATTCCAGGGCAGTGATAAGGTTGGAGGTGGCACCAGGAGGGACAGGGACAAGGTAGTCCTCCTGCAATGAAGATAAGGAAAGGTCGCCTCCCTTCCCAGGGAGGGAAGGTTGCGGTGGGATTTGGAGGAGAGACAGATGTGACAGATGCAAACCAATCAGAGAAAGTCCCCTTAGTCCAAACACAGCGAGAGGCTAGGTGGTCTTTTCTCAGCAGATGGGCGAACTCGAAACAAGACAGTAGTGACTGGTCCCGGGGTCCTACCTGGAGCCCACATTGTGCTGAGCTGGGAGACGCAGCAGGTTCCCGACTAAGAAAGGAAGCGAAAAGGACCCGTGGCACCCGCCTCACTGTGACACTAAGGGAACGGAACAGTAGAAAACAAGGACAAGCAAGTTTCTTTGTGGCTGCCCTTGCCTGTAACTAGGTGGGGTTTTTAAAAGATTTTATTATGTAACTTGAAGTTTTTAAGGAGTTGATTTAGTGGCAGACATAAGTCAGAATCTGGGGCCAGCCAGTGGCATGGTGTTCAAGGTGGCTGGATCTCATATGGCCAACTGCGCAGTTGGAGTCCTAGACCCGGTGGCTTCAGTGACTTGCCGGTACGTATGCGTGCATACACAAAATCCTGAGAGACTAGAGAAGAAGGGATAGTCGTGTGACTCGGGGCGACTGTGCCGGGGCTGAGTCTGTGGGTGCTCAGGAATGTTTCAGGGTCAGGGCAGCCCCACTGCGCGACTCCCACAGTCAGGGCAGCCCCACTGCACGACTCCCACAGGCACAGCAGCCCCAGTGCGGGGCTCCGACCCGCTCACGGGCAGCCCCACTGCGCGACTCCCACAGGGTCAGGGCAGCCCCACTGCGCGACTCCCACAGTCAGGGCAGCCCCACTGCGCGACTCCCACAGGGTCAGGGCAGCCCCACTGCGCGACTCCCACAGTCAGGGCAGCCCCCCCGCGCGACTCCCACGGGGTCAGGGCAGCCCCACTGCGCGACTCCCACAGTCAGAGCAGCCCCACTGTGCGACTCCCACAGGGTCAGGACAACCCCACTGTGCGTCTCCCACAGGGTCAGGGCAGCCCCACTGTGCGTCTCCCACAGGGTCAGGGCAGCCCCACTGCACGACTCCCAAGAGCACAGTTCACAGAGAGTGTTGTGGGAACACCCCTGAGGTTGCGAGTGGCCATATGTGGGAGTCCCTGCCAGTCATAAGTGAACAGTAAAGATGGCTCTAAACCTGGGGTCTCTGTCACCTCCTTCCAAAGTCTCGTATCCAATCTGTAAGTAAAGAAAGATTTCTGCCCCTTTTCTTCCCATATTAAGATATATATTTTATATTGCAAACGCACTTTCATTTATACATAACTCATTGAAGAAATTAGCTTTACCTTTAGAGTTCATTATCTTTGAAATTTTAAATAACTTTTCCAACATACTTTATCTGGCCTTGCTATCCATGCGTGTGACACATCCAATGTCACTTAAAGAACATGTATGACATAGTCATGTGTTCTTACTAAGTATAAAACAAGGGGCTCAACTGTCAAAAAAGCTTTCTAGATTGAATCCAACAATGTAGACATTTCTGGTTTTCCCTTTCTGCCTTAATATCTTGAAAAAGCTCTGTTAGAAAATACCTATAAAGTTTAAAATAACATGAACATCTTTATTTGTGTGCACTCACCAAGAGAGACAGAGAGAGGGAAAATGAGAAATCATCCCCCCGAGAGAGGGATGGCCACGCTGCAGTCCCTTCTCCTCCACTGTCCTCTGGGACTGTGAGCAAGCACACTTAAGTGCCTGGCAAGGTTTTCAAGCCGCCAGGTCCAGGACCCGAACTGCAGCTGACCATGCGGGAGTCTTAACCACCGTACCCTAGGGCGCAAATGAAAGGGGCAGAAATTGAGCGGTAGGTTGGCCGGTGAGCAATGGCTAGTGGGAGGCAGCTCACACTGTCCTCAGACCCTCATGGCTCATCAGAAAGGCAGAGATTGTGCCCAGTGCTCCTGGGAGGAAAGAGGCTGACCGGACCTTCCCAGGCAGACAGAAGCTACCGGATCCAAGTTCGTGGAAGGAGGAACACTGGGTGCCCGCCCTTCCGAGGGAGAGAAGGCAACTTAGGCACCCAGGCACAAAGATTGACAGCCGGCAGCAAACCAACAGGACGGTTCAGACGCGCAGAGACACGAGGCCAGAGGCTAGAACCATCGGACACAGAACCCTCATCTCCAGATCACTTTTTAGGGAAGCCAAAGTTAAAGAGTGACTAAGTTAAATTTGTTCTAGAAACGTACTTTTTTTTTGGCCAGAGAGCACATGCACTTACCAGAAAGAAGGGAAGAGGAGGAAGCACCCCACAAAGGGCACGGCCAGGCTGCAGCCCTGTCTTCCCCTCCAGCCTGTCCAGACTCTGCACGTGCGCCACGTGTGCTGGCTGTTTTTCAAGCTGGAGGGCCAGGATTCGATCAGTGGTCAGCCGAGTTGGGTCCTGTCCATGTGCGCTCTGCTTAGTCTCTGCACTCCCAAGCCTACTCCAGACACGCGTTTTAATACTTAAACATCAATTAATGTAGTTTATCAGGCTAAGAAAGTCTGGTTTCCTTAGTAATTGCTGGAGCATAAAGCTCATTTTAGTATTCGTTCGGCTTGTAGCCATTAGCATATTAGAATGAAAGATAATTTCTATAAACTAAAAAACACCGAACCAACCAAAATCTTACAGCAACATTCATTCAAAATGAATTTGAAACATTCCCTTTTAAAAGACACTAAAGCAAGCTTGCCCTTACTACATATATGCATGGTCTAGCCAGTTCACTAAGATGAGAATACAAAGGAGTAAAAATTTGAAAGAAAAACACAAAAATAACACTATTTATATATCATCTACAAAGAAACCCACTCCAATTTTTTTTTTGTTGTTGTTATTAGAATTCTTAAGAGAGTTTGAGAAAATTATTGGAGGGACCAGCAAATGGCGTAGTGGCTAAAGCACTGGATTCCCACCTGGCTCTCTACAGTTCGGATCCTGGACCTGGCGGCTGAGAACCATGTTAGACATGTGTGCATGTGTGCACAGAATCCTGAGAGGAGGACGGGGGAAGGAATGGTGGTGAGGCCACTTCCCCCCGGGGGTGTGATTTCTCGCTTTACCTCTCACTGTATCTCGTTGTCTCTGTCTTCTCCAGAGAGCATATCTGCCCTATGACAAAAAGCTAAAAAGAAAAAAGAACAGAAAAAGAAGATGATTGGATATAAAAGAAATTAAAACTTTATTTCACTTTTATTTTATACAAAGACATTTAAACATTTTCTAAATAGATTGGTGGATGTGTCACATTCCTGGATAGGAGGACTCAAATATCTTAAAGATGTCTACTCTTTCTAAATTCACCCAAATTTTAAGCAGATGATTCATTAAATGTGTCGAGCAGATTCTAAAACATACGAGGGAAAGGGTTCGAGGCCAGTTCGATGGCAGAGTGGTAGCAAGCTGCTCGTGTTAGGCTGAATCCTCAGGGAAGACTGGGGGCCGGTTGGCTAATTGACCTTCCCATGCTGGTGTGTCCACAGTGCTGGTGGCTGGGAAGGCCGGGGGTGGGGGGCCCTGGGGCCATGGGCCATGGGCCCTGTTGAGGGTGCTTGTCTTTTCCATTCTCTCTTGCTTACTCTCACTTTCACTCTCACCCTCTCTCTCTCACTTTCATGAAAGAAATAAACTGGATAGAAAAGTGTGAGGAACATCTAAGGTGGAGAGGTCAGTGAAGGAGTCGGTTTATCAGACACTGAGATTCACTAAGACGTCTGGTGACTCAGGGAGCATGGAGCAGTAAGCACATGGGACACACGTGGGGGAGAACGGGGGCTGCGGAGAGTGGGCCATGCCTGCGGGGGCCTGCCGGTCAGCAAGCTGCTAGTCCCAAGCATCGAGACAAACAAATATTCAAAATGAGCTTCAGAAACAGTAAGAACAGTGAAGCTGGGCACTCCCATGCTGCACATCCCAACCATCACACAGGTGAATTAAACCCAAAAAGAGAAAAGGCATTAGAGAGAGTACACAAGACTCTGAGAATAAGGGAAAACCGAAAAATATACAAAGAAAGCACAATAAACCCCAAAGGGAAGTTTTTAAAATACATTTATGTTTGCTTTCTTTCTTTTTTCTTTCTTTCTTCTCTTGCCAGAGGGTACATGCACTCACCAGGGAGAGACAAAGAGACTAAGATCAAGAGAGGAAGCAGGAGAAAGAACCCCCCGTGGGCATGCCACACCACAGTCCCTTCCCCATTGCTCCACTGCACTGGGACCTGGGGCACGCACACACCACTGTGCTTTTCCAGCTGCGTGAGCCAGGGTTCAAGCCATGCGTGGGCCACGGCGGGATCTGGCTCCCTTCACCGTCACTAGGCCGCAGGATGGTTGCATTGATGTGTAATGTGGATCTCCACATAAACAAGCTCACACTGACTCTATTAAACCCCTGAACAATAGAATGCAAATTGAAACATTTTCCACTTTACCAGGACAAATACTGTTTAATATATTCAAAGGAAGCTTCTGCTTAGATATAAACCTTCTAGACGGGTACAGGTATCCCCACGCACTTGCGCACAGACTCGGGCAGAAGGAGGTCAGGTGGCTGGGGTAATTCACTTCCATGCTATGTTACTGCATCGTAAATATGGAAGACATAGTTTCCACTTTCTAGGTTTAAAAAAAAAAAAAAAAAAAAAGGCCTACTTTATTCAAGAGACCAGGCATGACTAGGACCCCCTGTACCCGACAGGTGCGAACAGATCTCTCCCTAGCGCTGCAGACGGTCTATCTCACCTTGACAGTGTCGGGAAAGGAGGACTAAGAAGAAACAAATTCCAGATTACTGTGACCAAACATCAGAGAGGAAATGTAAAACAACGATTTTCTCTAAAAATCTTTGGCTTTCTTTGATTGGTTTTACTCATTTTTCTTCTTCTAACAATGTTTATAAAATATATTGTTTACCTTCTCTGCCTGCGCGTGCACCACAGAACCCGGGAAAAAGCCTGTGGTGAAGGGGGCAGAGCGCAGCAGGGTCTGCCTTCGCCCTGACGGTACCCCAGTAGGAGATGGGGTCGGGGTGCTGCCAGTCGTGAGCAGTCTCTCCAGGAGAGAATGACCGCGAATGGAAAAGCCGGGTGTCTCAGTGGAGGGCCTGTAGCCATCGGGAGGAGCGGGAGCAAGACCACTGTGACTTCCGAGGTGCCCTTGGCCAAACGGTGCCTGAAACACCTCACCAAAAGCTACCTGAAGAAGCAAAACCTGTGTGACTGGTCGCATATAGCTGCCAACAGCAAAGAAAACCATAAGTATGTCACCTCCAGCCTCACCAGGACGAAGAAGAGGCGGAGGGTGGAAGCGGAAACTCATCCATCCAGAACACGGTGTATGGGTGCTTGAATAAAGCTTGGGAGCTAAAAAAGTGAAAAGCACCTCATCGCTTTTTCTGAACTAAATCTAGAAATACGTGCCAAATATTTATATATCAATTTGCTTTCCACATATTTTTCCAGAATACACAGCAGCCCTTGAGAAGAACTCACTTCTAATCCTAAACTGTGTGGCTGCTGGGGTTCCGATTCCCCCTTCCCATCCCCAGGACACTCGTACCAGGGCTTCTAGGAGCCGTGAGGCTGACCAGACCCCACATCTGATGGCTTGCTCCCCCACCCTGCACCCTACAAGCGCAGCTCCTCTCCCTTCCAGATCATCCCGTCACTCCCTGGAAATCCCGTTACTGTAAATCAAGCCTCCTTTTACCCTCAGAGGTTGGCTCTCCCTTCAAGGCTCCCACGTCTGTGGCCATCACAGTGGCGTTTAGGGACTGTGTAACGGCCCAGCAGGAAGTTTCAGGGCTTGATATATCACACGAGCTCTTCAGTAACCACAGGAAAAGCGGCTGGCAGCCTATGGCAGTACGGACCTGCACGGAATGGCTGCAGTGTCCGTGTCGTGGCCAGCTCTGTAAGAGAACACAGCAAGGGCACAGAGCAGATCCAGTCATGTCCTGGGCAGACTCGAGCTTTCTGGAAAGCTCCTTGGAGGCAGTGTGGTGAAAAGGGGGAGCAGGACTGAGGACAGGAAGAAGGGCCGGGTGCCGGCTCCCACTTACTCCCACCGAGGCAGCACCCACCCACGTGTCCGGGCCGTGTGGCCGCCCTCTGACAGAGCCAGTTCCAGAGCTCCTGACCTGAAGGCACGGGCGGGGGCGGCAGGGGGGGATGGACCGCTCCCAGGCGCCACATTGATGTGTCTTAACACGCCATCAGTTGGAAAATCAAGGAAAGGCAAGATTTTGATCCAGGTGGCAACAGGACATTTGCGTTAGGTGAAGTCCCGGTGGTGGGATTCTAAGCTTCGTAAATGAAACCATGAGATGGAGGAGCAGGAGGAAGCCCTGCCCAGAGAGGACGGACACCCAGAGGTCCTTCTGTGGGACCCGAGGCCTGGAGTCGTAAGAACCCAAGACACACCCAAGGCTCTGCCTCTCCCTGAGTGCACACAGTGGACGCTCTGGCTGGAACCCACCCCGGACATAACACAGGCAACTCTGTAGGGGGCACCAGTGCACTCACAGGCCAGGCATCCCTCGGGACTGCCGCAGCTTCCTGGCTGCCTTTGGGCTGCCTGCCGGCATCCTCACCCCGGATAGAGCACCTCCGTCAGCAATGGCGCCCACATCACCAGGGCCCGTGGGGGCCCACATCACTGCAGGCCGCAGCAGCCCGCCTACAACGTCACACCTCACAGCCCCCTCGCCCCCACCTGCCTGCCCTGGGGGTCCAGGGCCCATTTGCCCACTCCCCTCACCCCTCAGGTTTGCTCTGCTGGCTCCTCCTCGGTCCTGCCTTCTTCATACAGGTCTGGGCTCAGTCCTGGGGCTTCATCTCATCTCCCCTGACTTCAGCGAATCCCGAAGGTGAGTGCAGCTCAATGCACAGGACCCACAGCAGACTGCTAGGCCACGCCTCTCCGACAGTCTGCCTGTGACCTCCTCAAGGTTCCATGTTAAACCGAACCGAAGGCCTCGCTGCCCTCCACCTTCTCAGGGATAGGCCTTGCCCTCACCCAGGGCGGGACCGAGGCTCACTCTGACCTCCACTTCTCCCTCCCACACCCAGACCATCACCAGGTCTCTTGAGCCTGTAAAAATTAAAATCAATGATGTGTACACTGCAGAATATTTAATACTCACTCGGGTTCCACAACTCAGCAAGTCCCAAAGGGACACGGTAACGTGCACCTCCTGCCCCACCCCACCCCAGGGACCCGGATGGCTCCCGGGGACAGCTATCGGTGCCAGACTTGTGGGTCCACTCCTGCGGGGTACCTGTGCACCCACACATTTCTTTTTTATATGAAATGGCAGTACAAGTTCTGACTTATCTGACACGCTCAGGACCAGAGGCATGCAGGCTTTAAACTTTCCAGGTATCGGAATACTCGCATCTCAATAATGAGGTACCTCAGGGTGGGACCCAAGGAAAACGTGAACTCACGATGCTGTTTCATGCACACCTGACACACATGGCCTCGAGGTATGCACATAAACCATTTCCCCAGGCACGGGGGTTGCTTGCATGGGGACCTGGTGTGCACTGAAGAGACGTCACAGCCAAAGGAGACTGGGAGGGTCTTTCTCCCTTGGGGACACTGAAGGCGTTGTGCTGTGTGTCTGTGTTTGACTTTGACTGTCACATGGAGGATGGGGTGGAATCCATAGCAGCTGTGGCATTGCACGAGTGCTCAAAGAGTCTCAGATCTTGGAGCATTATGGATTTTGGATTTTCGGATTATGGATTCTCAACCTGCACTATACACACAGTGTTCTAATTGTGCTCCCACCTTACGCGGAGTATTAATATTATCCCGGCTCAGCGTGAACAGTCATCTCATTCGCGTTCCTGTGGCACAGCATTCTCAGAGACATTTAGCGAGTTCCACGTTGTTGGCAGTCAGCTACAAAAGTCACTCTCCAGGCAGGATTTGAATGAACGCCTGTGTGAGTTTTTATTCTAAACAATAAAGTGATGAATATCCTCGTAAAGAAATCACCTCGCACATGCTGCAGTAATGCCAGGACTTAAGCTGCAGGTCAGGGACAGAGCACCTGTCGCAGCACCGCAGACGCTGACGTGCTTGCACCTCCAGCAGCCGGGGTGGGGTGTCTGCAAACACGCTGGCGAACGCCCTGGGCTGTCGGTTTCCTCGGTCTCTGCCAGTCCGACAGGAGAGCCACTGTATCACACCGTGGTTTAATAGGCATTGATCTTATTAAGAGAGAGGGTGAACACGTTTTCCTACGTTGAAGACGTTCTTGCATTTATTTTCATTGTTGGGAACTTTGTGTTCAGATCATTCGTCCGTTTTTATAATATGTTTCGGTCTGTTTTCACATTGGCGTTCGTACGCTATTAAATAAACATGCAATTAGCATTCCGTAATGTTGGCTGAGATTTGTTTCTGGCTTGCTGTTTGTAATTTAACTTTGTTTTTGTTTTTGCCTTACAGAATTTTATTTTAGAAAGCCAAACTTACCATCATTTCTTTAATTTTCTCCTACTTTTTATGGTTTCATGTTTTATTACTTCAATCTCTGATGCACCTGACACTTGAGTGAAAGAAGACAGGGAACCAACTTCAGTGTGCAGCAGGTAAGCCTTCTAGTTACGACAGCTCTGCTCACTGGGTAATCTGCCGTGTCTCCCGGGGACAGGAAATGCCTGCTTTACTTCTCCACTTTGCCCTGTGGTTGGCTTATTTCTCTACATAACACATCTTCGACTTGGATATTTGCATATTGGTTCTTCACCTCCCTCCATAGACTGGGGCTTCCTAAGGGTGTGGTCATGGATGGAAATTTCATTCCGCTTTCCCTATAAGCTAATGAGCTGGCCTGTTGCTGCAAACCAAGGGCTGACAGAGCGTCATGCCTCTAGGGCCAGAGACTGGAGGCACAAAATTCAGCGTGATGTGCCTCGATTCCTCCTGGCCCATGAGCACACTGGGCCATGTGGACAGCCCCACGAATGCCAGACTGTGAGCCTGGGGATCCGCCTCAGCAGCAGGAGGTGATTGAGCCTGGTCTTTGTCCTGAAGGGACATCTCACCCATTAGGGTCATTTGCTGCAAACGCATGCCCCAGAAATGGCGAGAGTGAAGTGAGGCCAGGCCACGTTTCACTTAGCAAGAGGCGTGGCACGCGTGACCAGTGGAAGACTGTCCCTCCTAATGGGAACAGTGGTGCAGTCATCGCAGTTTGCCTTTGCTCAAACAGGAGCAAGCAGTGTTTAGCACAAAGGAGGTGCCAAGACACGTTGACAACTCTGACAGAATCAAGTATTTCATGGGGTTAGTGTGAAGTTATGGACAGATGACATCGCTAGGAACCAGCTGTTCAGTACGATTCTATACTGAGCAGATAGGCTTGTACTATAGACCTAGGCAGCACCAGAGGCTAAAACACTGCCTTTAAAACTAAATAGGGGCCAGCAGGCGACCTGGCAGTTAAGGCAGTGGACTCCCACATGGCTGACCACAGTTCGAGTTCCAGACCTGGGAGCTTGAAAATCATGCCAGGCACATGTGTGTATGTGCCCCAAATCCCAGGAGGAGAATGAAAGAGAAGGAATTGTTGGGACCAGCCGTTAGTGTAATGGCTATGTTGCTGGACTCCCATTTAGTCGACCGCAGTTCGAGTCCCTAACCCAGTGGCTTAAACTCACGCCGGGTGCGTGTGTGTGCATGCCCAAGATCCCAAGAGGAGAATGGAGAAGGGATTGCGGCGTGGCCATCATCCCTGGAGGGTTGGGGGTGGGGCATGGTTTCTCACTTTCTCTCTCACTGTCTTTCTCTGTCTCTCCAGCAAGTCCACACACCCTATGGCAAAAAATAATAAATGAATAAATAACAAGATCAAGAGGATAGCCAATGTGTGACTAATTAAAACCAGTCTGCATGGGGTTAAATGCAGAGACCTTATTTACTCCTTCCATTTCCTGTGAAGAGCTCAGCTGATAACTTGGAGAGCATGAAGCAGGTTTAAGCACCCTAATCGCTTTTAAACATAATAGATGTGTCTAATCTGTCAAATGGGCACTTGGCTATTACCACTAAGATGTTTTAATTATACATTATTATGTTTCAAATTGTAATCCAATTACTACTACGACCACCACCAGGAACCCTGCCTGGGGTTCCGAAAAAAAGGATCTTCCTTCCTATTCCTTCCATGAAATTAGCTAGAGAGTACAAACACTGTCCAGAAACCGAAAAGGGAATTTGGTTAAATACAGAGCCAATGGAAGGAAACTGAGATGCAATAGCAGCAGCATAAGAAACACTCTGAAACGGATGGCCAGGAGCGCAGGACCTTTAAGGAGCAGGCTGTCACTCAACACCAGTGAGAACTTGCCTCAGCAGGCAGCAGTGATGGCAGCCCCTGGAAGCTGCCTGGGGGAAGTGCCAGAGACCTCCCAGAAGGTCAGGTCTATTTGAATGTTAAGTTGCTCAATGGATGAAATCAATAAGTTAAAATAAAAAGGCATTTCAAACTAGGTTAATTTTACAGTTGCCTCAGCTTACCTTCTTCGTGGTCTCATTCATCCCTTTCATGGATGTGTGTGCTTGCTGGAAAGAGAGAGACAGTGGCTGTGCCCAGTCTCTTCTCCCCTGTTCTCCTGAGATTTGGGCACACACGCACATACGCCCTACATGATTTGCAAGCCTCCCGGTCTGGAACTAGAACCGTGGTTAACCATGGTTCTAGGTGGAAGTCCAGCACCTCAACCGCCATGCTACCTGCTCCCCCTTCTAAATCCAGCACCTTAACTTCCATGCTACCTGCTGCCCCCTTCTCAATCCAGCACCTTAACTTCCATGCTACCTGCTGCCCCCTTCTCAATCCAGCACCTTAACTTCCATGCTACCTGCTGCCCCCTTCTCAATCCAGCACCTTAACTTCCATGCTACCTGCTGCCCCCTTCTCAATCCAGCACCTTAACTTCCATGCTACCTGCTGCCCCCTTCTCAATCCAGCACCTTAACTTCCATGCTACCTGCTGCCCCCTTCTCAATCCAGCACCTTAACTTCCATGCTACCTGCTGCCCCCTTCTCAATCCAGCACCTTAACTTCCATGCTACCTGCTGCCCCCTTCTCAATCCAGCACCTTAACTTCCATGCTACCTGCTGCCCCCTTCTCAATCCAGCACCTTAACTTCCATGCTACCTGCTGCCCCCTTCTCAATCCAGCACCTTAACTTCCATGCTACCTGCTGCCCCCTTCTCAATCCAGCACCTTAACTTCCATGCTACCTGCTGCCCCCTTCTCAATCCAGCACCTTAACTTCCATGCTACCTGCTGCCCCCTTCTCAATCCAGCACCTTAACTTCCATGCTACCTGCTGCCCCCTTCTCAATCCAGCACCTTAACTTCCATGCTACCTGCTGCCCCCTTCTCAATCCAGCACCTTAACTTCCATGCTACCTGCTGCCCCCTTCTCAATCCAGCACCTTAACTTCCATGCTACCTGCTGCCCCCTTCTCAATCCAGCACCTTAACTTCCATGCTACCTGCTGCCCCCTTCTCAATCCAGCACCTTAACTTCCATGCTACCTGCTGCCCCCTTCTCAATCCAGCACCTTAACTTCCATGCTACCTGCTGCCCCCTTCTCAATCCAGCACCTTAACTTCCATGCTACCTGCTGCCCCCTTCTCAATCCAGCACCTTAACTTCCATGCTACCTGCTGCCCCCTTCTCAATCCAGCACCTTAACTTCCATGCTACCTGCTGCCCCCTTCTCAATCCAGCACCTTAACTTCCATGCTACCTGCTGCCCCCTTCTCAATCCAGCACCTTAACTTCCATGCTACCTGCTGCCCCCTTCTCAATCCAGCACCTTAACTTCCATGCTACCTGCTGCCCCCTTCTCAATCCAGCACCTTAACTTCCATGCTACCTGCTGCCCCCTTCTCAATCCAGCACCTTAACTTCCATGCTACCTGCTGCCCCCTTCTCAATCCAGCACCTTAACTTCCATGCTACCTGCTGCCCCCTTCTCAATCCAGCACCTTAACTTCCATGCTACCTGCTGCCCCCTTCTCAATCCAGCACCTTAACTTCCATGCTACCTGCTGCCCCTTCTAAATACAGGACCTTAACCACCATGCTACCTGCTGCCCCCTTCTAATCCAGCACCTTAACCACCATGCTGCCTGCTGCCCCCTTCTAATCCAGCCCCTTAACCCCCATGCTCCCTGCTGCCCCTTCTAAATACAGGACCTTAACCACCATGCTGCCTGCTGCCCCCTTCTAATCCAGCCCCTTAACCCCCATGCTCCCTGCTGCCCCTTCTAAATACAGGACCTTAACCACCATGCTGCCTGCTGCCCCCTTCTAATCCAGCCCCTTAACCCCCATGCTCCCTGCTGCCCCTTCTAAATACAGGACCTTAACCACCATGCTGCCTGCTGCCCCCTTCTAATCCAGCCCCTTAACCCCCATGCTCCCTGCTGCCCCTTCTAAATACAGGACCTTAACCACCATGCTGCCTGCTGCCCCCTTCTAATCCAGCCCCTTAACCCCCATGCTCCCTGCTGCCCCTTCTAAATACAGGACCTTAACCACCATGCTGCCTGCTGCCCCCTTCTAATCCAGCCCCTTAACCCCCATGCTCCCTGCTGCCCCTTCTAAATACAGGACCTTAACCACCATGCTGCCTGCTGCCCCCTTCTAATCCAGCCCCTTAACCCCCATGCTCCCTGCTGCCCCTTCTAAATACAGGACCTTAACCACCATGCTGCCTGCTGCCCCCTTCTAATCCAGCCCCTTAACCCCCATGCTCCCTGCTGCCCCTTCTAAATACAGGACCTTAACCACCATGCTGCCTGCTGCCCCCTTCTAATCCAGCCCCTTAACCCCCATGCTCCCTGCTGCCCCTTCTAAATACAGGACCTTAACCACCATGCTGCCTGCTGCCCCCTTCTAATCCAGCACCTTAACCACCATGCTGGCTGCTGGCCTCCCCTCCCTTTCTTCCAAGTGCAAACGTTAGTCTGATCAGAGGGTGAATCTATTTAACCAGGATGGAACTCAAGCCTAGTTTCTTCACCCTTCTTTATAGCACCTTGTCCTGGAATGTCTCTGAATATGTGACCTGAAGTGATAGTTGACACTTTGGGACACTTCCTAGGCTTAAAGATGACAATCACTTTCCATACCAGATACCATTAGTAAGAAAAGACTAACACAGCACTGGAAATATTAGAAATAAAAAGGAAGCAGTAAAGAAATAAAACGATAGCTGATAGTTAGAAAACCTGTTTTCAAATCATGTGTTACAATATTGTAACAAAGGGTTCAAATTTTTTTTCTTGGACTTTTAAGGAAAACAGTTCCTTATTTTTTAGGCTAGAAAGCTAAAGGGATAGGTTTGGGGCTATTCCTAAAATACGTGGGAGGTTTAACAAGTATTCACCACATTCGGCAGAGGGCTGTTGGCTGCGGATTCTGAATGGAGAAGCTACACAAGCACCTTCTCCCTTCACGGTGCGGTGGCTCGCCTTTTCCATTGTTCCATGGCTGGGAAGTCAGTGCGCAGAACCTGAGCGGGCCATTCCGTACCAGCTCCCTTTCAAACGCATATAAGGAGGGGAACAGCTGACACTTGGAAGTGGTACCATGCTTTTGGTATGCAGAAGTTTTACAAATAGGTACAGGTTTACCAAAATTGAAACAAAATACCAAGTCTCAAAATATCAGTATATTGGCTCATTGGAAAAGTCATGACGTACTTTTTTGTTTCTCTATGCAAAAATGCCCCCAGTATTTCACGTTCTGTGTCTTCCTAATAGCAGTGGGAAACATGGCCTTTTAATTCCCACTTTTCCTAAGATGACAGCTTTCCAGTATAAAAGAATTTCACATTATTTTCAATATATATGTGTATATTTTTTTCCTTGTTTTAGCAAGACAGTGTTAGGCTGACATCTGCAAATCCAATAAAGAACCGGCAAACACGAACACGCAGGCTGAGGTGGGCACTCCCAGTAGCAGTTCTTAGAATGTGTTTATCTGAACTGAAATCCCCCCAACAGTGGGTGGGGACTTACATTTCACAAGCCGTTGCTTTATTTCCCTTGAACCGTGCTCATCCACAGCCCCTCAGCCCCTCAGGTTCCTTGAGTTTAGTTAACAGCATCTGTGTTGGAAGCAGTCTAGACAAGGCAAAACGTGTACTACACGTGTAAATGGTGACTCCTTACACATGCGTGGAAGTGCAGACTCATAGAGACGGGGGGACCCCAGGGGTCCCAGCTCAACTCCCAGTGTGTTGTAACTGTACTGTGGTGATATCCAGCCGGGGAGGACGGTATTCCAACACTTGTAAGAAACAAACGTCCCGTGGGCGTGAGCGCGCAGACAGCTACCCCACTGGTTACTACTGGCCTGTCTTAGTGTCAGCCTTCTCTCTCCATCCACGTGCAAAGGCATTTCAAGGAAGTTGTTAGCAAGTAAACTCAGCCTCCTGATGTCTTCCCTCTCCTGGAGTGCTCACTCGAAACACACTCACTAACTCGAGTGTCCCCATCATTTACAACGAAGACGGAGACAGAGCAATGAAAACATCAGTAGTTTGCCTCTCTATTATCTGTTGAAGATATCTTACAGTTTTATCAACTGGACTAGGGAGAGATGTTCATATGTTGAAATATTCACTTTGTAAGCTAAATAATGTGATTGAATGTGTAAGAGAAAATGAAGTTTAAAAATGTAAATAAAAAACTAAAAAACATAATTGGAACATTTAGGATTGACAACTAGTCATGAGTATATACATTAAAATTAGTTTATTCAACCAAAAGGATAGTCACATTTGACACTATTAACTACCATTTGTTATTCTTAATTGTTAAAATGTCTTTGCTACTTATGGGTTTTATAGTTGTGTTTTTCCTCATCCATACTTTTTCCAGTTTTGCTTCCTAGCATCTTTCAAGATGACTTTAGCTTATTATGAAAAGAAGATGAAGGTAGGTGGAACATGCCTTAAAAACACTGCCTGCTGGGACCAGCAATTGGCGTAACGGCTATTTGCTGGACTCCATGTAGTCGATCGGGGTTCGAGTTCTGGACCCGGTGGCTTAAACTCACGCTGGGCGCGTGTGTGTGCGTGCCCAAGATCCTGAGAGGAGAATGGAGGAGAAGGGATTGTAGTGTGGCCACCCGCCCGGGTGGGGGGGGGTGATTTCTCACTTTCTCTCTCTCTCTCTCTGTCTTTCTGGTGAGCGCACACACCCTATAGCAAAAACCTCTAAAAAAACAAACAAACAAACAAACAAAAAAAACTCGACCTGCAAGACAAGCAAATTTTGATTGTAATTCAAGTGTGATTGTAAACATTCTGAAATAATCCCAAGTTTAGATTCTTGCTCGCTTTTTAGTTCATTGGCTAGATCATTTTCAAAAATCTTAAGTGGGCATTGGTACACGTTTTTCTGTTCAACTGTTCTCGGTAAGTAAATGTGCAAACTGGGATATGAATGCATTAGAAAATGCGAACACATCAGCTTAATTACTATTGAATCATTTAAAAATTAAGCTCGTGTGCTTACTAATGTACTTCCCTTCGTGTGCCAGTGATGTTCCTCTTACTCGTTACCAATGTTTCATTTTATCTCAAATTGTTTCCATCAGCTTTCTTCCTGCTTACGTCACCAGTGCCTTTTCATAAAGCAGCCCCCATGGGACCAGGAGTTAGTGTAATGGCTATGTCGCTGGACTCCCATGTAGTCGACCTCCATTCGAGTCCGGGACCCAGTGGCTTAAACTCACGTGGGGCGCATGTGCGTGCGTGCCCAAGATCCCGAGAGGAGAATGGAGGAGAAGGGATTGCGGCGTGGCCATCCCCCCTGGGGGGTGATTTCTCACTTTCTATCTCTCTGTCTCTCTCTGTCTGTCTGGCGAGTGCACGTGCCCTATA
>NW_006160165.1:4439627-4441915 GCF_000334495.1 Tupaia belangeri chinensis | reverse complement strand
CGGGTGCAGGGGCCCTATAGAAAAAACCTCTCCAAAAAAAAAAAAAAAAAAAAAAGCAGCCCCCACGTTGGCTGGGACAGCTGGGGCACACAGGAGCTCACGCTGCTGTGAGAGACACCACCAGCTGGTGGCAGCACTCAGGAGAGCCGGTCACATTTTCTCTGTTGTCTTTAGGTTGAATTTCAAAACAACTCTAAAAAGCAGACTGGCAAGGCAAGCCTAGAAACAGCAGAACAACTGCAGAAAAGCGGGCTGTGTCTGACTGTCAGATCCTCCAAACACAAGTGCAAAGGGCCAAAGCTGGGCGGCTCTAGCCCTCCTGTTTCCCTCCTGTTTACAGCCGGGGCGTGCTCTGAGAGCCGAAGGTGGGCTTCCCAAGGCAGGCTCATCTCCCCTCCTTAACACCTGTGCTCTGCACCAGGAGCTCCCGGCCAGGCCACCCTCACTGCACATCCCCCCCGCCCCTGGGAAGCACAGCTGTGTCATGTTAGAGACATCCTTAATGTCATTTGCTCATGATGTACAGATTGAGAAGCAGAAAATGTTGTCCTTCTCTGGTAGGGAGAGAAAACAAAACAAAACAAAACAGAGACCTTTAACCTAGCAGCTAGAATGTCAACAGCAAGCAATGCACAGGGCATGGATTTATTAATAGCTGTGCAAAACACGAGTGCATTGTATTACCCGGGGAGGGGCAGCGGGTGGGATTCCAAGGAAAAGGGTGGTCTGACAAAAAGCTCTTGTCTTTTAAAAATATGTAGCAACACTACACAGCCATTAAGGAGCAATTTTCATTTCAATCATGGAAAATCTTTTGCGAAAAAGTTTTTGTTATTATTTTCTTAAATCTAAAAATATACTCTCGAAATTCAAATACCACTAAGTCCACAAGTGCATTAAAAAAAAAATTTAAGTTCCTAATTGCAGTTCCTTCTTAACTCATATTATACAGAAAACGATGCAGTTTTCCATTTTTGTATCAAAATAACCTTGTACTTTAATTCTATTTTCCATGAACCTTTTGAAGTTGCCTCACATGTACATGTTACTTCAACATAACTATACATATTAAATGCAAATGTTTTGAGTATTAGAGTAGCTGCATCTGTGGCTATTGAATATGTATTTTCCTAAATAGTAGTCATGCTTTTCAGAAGAATTCTTACTTAAAAATAAAATCATAGCAGTTTGCTCTACCTTGCATACACATTACATAGCTACTTATTTTAGAAAAATCTCCCTTCTTATATGGACACTTAGGAAAGAGACTATTTCATTAACATTTTTAATGCGCAGAATAAATACCGGGGTGGAAAGCCCTTCCAGCTTCCCCGGAACTGATACAATTCACTAACAAATCCTGATTTTTGAAGCATTTGGGATGCCAGAGTGAAGGCAGACACCCACACAGCAGTTGCATTCTCTCATGTAAATCACTTGGTTGGAGTACACAGAGTTAACATGTTACAAAATTCTTGTGAAATTTCAGTTGAAACATATTAGCAAATAGATCTGTGCAGAGAGGAGCTGGTAAAGAGCAAGCCCCCTGAGAGGCGGGGAAAGCCGCACAGGGCTCATTCTGCAGAGAAGAGGAAGGGCAGTAAAGGAGCTACTGAACCACATCAGTTCATCAAACTACACAGGAGGGCACTTGCCACCCTGGAAAGATGAAGTATATCCCTGGCGAACACCTCCCAAGTTAAAATCTATACTTCCTAAAATACCTTTTAAACTGAAGCTACTCTGCCTGGTTATATAGCATTCGACTTGACAACCTGCTTAGTCAGTTTTTGACACAAAACACTGTCAAACACCTACAAGGTGAACAGTTAAAAAGAGAGAGAGCCCTACACAGCACTGAAATGGATCTCCTTCTGCCTCCTATACACGCCTCTTTTGTATGAAACAAAGAGAATTAATTATCTCATTAGCAGTGCAGTAGTAGCAATATTTGCATTATGGATTTGTAGCACATTTTAATCTTTACGTCTTGACAAAATTGATCCTTTCACAGAAAGGACAAATTATTCTAGAAAGGACTTCTTTTAAAGAATCATATTGCATGTAATTCTGTGTTCAAAACAAAAACCAAAATACCTTCTTGCTAAATGAGATAGCCATTTTGTTACTCATGAAAGAAATGAACACTTCCAGTGAAAGTTCACAGACCATGAAAAGAACTTCAAACAGGCTGTGCCGGCCACAGGCCACTGAAGCCCCCGGACTCGTGCTCCGCAGGGCATGGCAGGGGAGGGGCGGGGAGGGCGGGGGGGGGGCGGGGAGGGGGC
>NW_006160165.1:4436645-4438651 GCF_000334495.1 Tupaia belangeri chinensis | reverse complement strand
AGAACTTCAAACGGGCTGTGCCGGCCACAGGCCACTGAAGCCCCCGGACTCGTGCTCCGCAGGGCATGGCAGGGCATGGCAGGGCAGGGCAGGGCAGGGCAGGGCAGGGGATGTTATCTGCTGACTTTCACTGAAAAGGTATGGAAGCACAGGTGGGGAGTCACCAAGGGCAGAATGGCTTTAAATAGGTAAATAGCTTATTGGCCATAGATGGGGGGAAATGAGCTCCTTGGCTGGGGAGGGAGCCTGGGACACTTTTCATTAGAGATTCTTACTGTTGGTTTCACAGGCTGACTCCTAATGAGAACTGAAATGCACTTCCACATCCATATTTAGAGGTCCTAGGACTTCGGAATTCTAATTAGGCTGTGGTCTGCAGTAGGGGAGGTGGCATCTTCATGTTAGGAGGCAGCATAAAGTGATACAAGTGGTAATTCTTCAATCTTCCCTCAGCCCCACCCAACTTGATGGCTGAGGCGCCCTGGGGCCTGCTCACCATCCATGTAGGGCCTCTGACACTAGCACTTACACTAGAGGAGCCTAAGGAAAGCACGCAAACCCAGAAGACCCCTGCTAGCACCTAACCGCACCGGGACACACAGCAAAATCGGGTTCTGTTTAAAAAATCAAAATCAAAAAGTAAAGAAAATAAGGGCAAATGCTACTGTCTCTGAAGAACCCATTGTGTGCTGCTGGACAAAGTTGGTCCTTTACCTCGGAAGTTGGTCCTTTACCTCCGCCGGCTGGGTAGGGTTTCAGAGCGCTCGGGCAGGTCCTGACCTTCCGTCAGGTGGACAGAACAGATGATCAGAAAGCCCATCAAACTGGACCACATTCTCTTCCAGCTCCAGGATAAGAATCTCTGCTGTACTCTGAGCAGACATATTGCTAGGCAACATTCTTTAACATAATAAAGAGAACCCAAGACCAAAAAAAGAAGAAAGCCAAACAATGTCCATAAAGGTGGCACCCTGAACGTTCTGACCCGTACACACTGGTACATACACGCAGGTGCACACAGACCTGCACACGTTTAAAACGTCATTCCTTGAGATGTTGTTTTAAAGGTGTGGTTTCAAAATGGAAGATCGACTTTCCAGCTCTTTAAGCAAATTGTGTATTTGCCACATTGATTATCTTCCCATGTTTCGTCTATTCACCAATAACCCTACCATACTTACGCTAAAATTAGAACGCTGTGGTCACTGTACTATTCAGCTTCTCTTGGCACATGAACCATCGCGATCTTCAAGTCACGCTACACAACCTCACAATCACGTGAAAATATTTATCACGCTTTCCAAACGTACAATCGTATTATCTCAAGGTTTAATATTCATTACATTTAAAATATTTTCATAAAGGTTAAAGGATATTCAAAGGCAAACTTCCAGGACTCACTAAAAATCACCAAGATTATATATTAGTAAGATAAACTATTTTTACACATTATTTTATGGAGCCGAATAAACAAAATCTTGTAAATGGGCAAGGGTCGGTTTGTTTGGGCTTCATAGTTCCCAGGGGATCCAGCGCCTGCTGGGATCTGAACTCAAGAATGCCCACCTCCCCAGCACCCCTCGCTTGGTCATCTGGGAGATGCTTATTTGCCATCAACTTTGGAAGCCACAAAGCCTCGTAGATACAGCAAGTCCAAGTAGGTCTTCAAGGGCATCTTCCCCTGGGCAGTGGCCGCGGGACCCGCGCTCGCAGGTGCGCGAACGCCCACCTCCCGCAGTCCGCGCGGCCCGGCTGTACTGCGGAGGGAGGCGGGCGCCCCGCCGCGAGGCCGGCTGGGGGTGTTTCCGCGCCGAGGCCCGCCCTCTCCCAGCACTATGGAAACCGCATTCTTCTACGCCAGCTCGGGCTCCTTCTCTCCTTACATCCCAAACAGACGATTCCAACTTCCCGAGAACCTGACGCCCGGAAAGGGCCCGCGAGCGCGGGGTGCGGGGCAGGGCGCCCTCGGCGGGTGGGTCGCGGTTCCGGCGCCACGCCCGTGCCCC
>NW_006160165.1:4399015-4432311 GCF_000334495.1 Tupaia belangeri chinensis | reverse complement strand
GGAGCTGTCCCGCCTGCCTCCGGCCTCCATGGCTGCCTCCTCCCAGGGCCCCGGAGCTGCCTCTTCATCGTCCTCGGAGACCGGGGACAACGGGGACTACACCGAGATGGCCTTTGGCGTGGCTGCCACCCCGCCACAGCCCATCGTGGCTCCCCCAAAGCCAGAAGGTGCCCGTGTGACCAGTCCCACCTCTGGTGTGAAGAGGCTGTCTCTCATGGACCACGTGTCCGGGGTAGAGGCCTTCCTGCAGGCTAGCCAGCCCCCAGACCCACACCGGGGGGCCAAGGTCATCCGGGCGGATCCACAGGGGGGCCGGCGCCGCCACAGTTCGGAGACCTTCTCCTCGACCACCACCGTCACCCCGGTGTCCCCGTCCTTTGCCCACAACCCTAAGCGCCACAACTCAGCCTCTGTGGAAAACGTGTCTCTCAGGAAAAGCAGCGAAGGTGGTGGCAGTGTCCTCGGGGGCCTTGGAGGAGGTGACGAGGCACCCACGTCCCCCCAGCACTCACAGCCATCGCTCCCGGTGCCCCCACCACCAGCACAGCCTCGGCCCTGGACCCCTGGGCAGCCCGGGGGCTTGACTGGCTGCCCCGGGAGCAGTGGTTCCATGCGCAGAGACACCTCCGCTGGCTTCCAGAACGGCCTCAACTATATCGCCATCGACGTCAGAGACGAGCCTGGGCTCCCGGCCCCGCCGCCGCTGCACCCCCATCCGGGAGAGAAGGCCTCCTGGGGCCGGACCCGAAGCCTGGGAGGCCTCATGAGCGCGGTGGGCAGCGGCAGCACCAGTGGCGTGTGTGGGGGCCCTGGCCCTGGCGCGCTGTCCTCTGCCAGCACGTACGCCAGCATTGACTTCCTGTCCCACCACTTGAAGGAGGCCACAGTGGTGAAAGGTGAGGCCCTAGGTGTGGAGGCAGGCAGAGGATGGGGGCGCGCGAGGTCTTTGGGTTTCGCTTCTCTCCCCTTCGCTGGTGCCTTGACCTAAAGGCCAACCGTGGGCTCCGACGTGTTTTGCTTCAATCTGGCTGACGTGTTCACCTCGCCTGAGAATCTGCCAGGAGCAGTCGGGTGGTCTGAGTGGAAGTGAGGCTTTCCACACGGGAGTGAGAGTGGCTGTGTAGACCCGGCCCGTTTCCTGTGCACGGCCCTCTTCCCACCTATTACCACGGTGGTTTCCCAAATGGGCTACACCGAAGAGCTCAGGGCGGTCGAGAGGTTCTGCTACCGAGGGCCCGAGGGCCCTGGCTGCTCCTGCTGGCCAGCCTGCAGCCTGCACCCCTGTCTTTTCCTGAAGCTGAGCCCCAGCTGCTGCTTGCTGAGCCTCGAGGCTTACGAAAATAGACCTGGAATTCGTTTGAGAAACGAGCTCAGTTTAGGGGCTGCTGCGGGGAGCCATCCGCCCTCTCCATCTTTCACATCCACTGTGGGGGTTTCCGTTAGAGGCTTGCGTTTCCCTTGGAGGGCTGGGCCCAGAGCGCTGTGGAAGAGCCGGCATGGGAGAGCCCCTGGAAGGCTTGCTAACACGGCTGGCTTGGCTGGGAAAGCCGGGAGATCCTGACAGTGCGAGTCTGGGGAGGGGCCTGACCGTGCACAGCTGCCCGGGAGTCCCAGAGCCTTAGCCACCACTCACTGGGACCCCGCTGAGAAATTGCCTGCTGGGCCTCACCCCAGTCAGAGGATGTGGACCAGGGCCCAGCGTTTTCAGGGTTGCTCGAGTGCATTTCGTTTTGTTTTATTTTTAAGCATAGGGTGTATGTATGTGCTTGCTGGAAAGAGGAGAAAGGAAAAGTGAGGAATCACCCCCTGGGGGTGGCCACGCTGCAATGCCCTCCCCTCCATTCGTGCCCAGGTGATGTTAATGTGCAGCCAGGATAGAGTTCGGTGCTTCCAGGAAAACAAGGGCAAGAAAGCCCAGGGCTTTTCCAGAACAATTGCATGGAAGGGTGCCTCTTGGAGTTCTTCACATTCTTACCAAAGACCCAGGGGGAGGGGCGCGGGCCCTGCAGTTTTTTGCCTTTGAATGTGTGGAGGCCGCGCAGCAGCAGGGGCTGCAGTGTTCCTTGGAGAGAATTTTTACGTGGAGCTGCCACTCTGTGGGTTGCTAGTGGGCTAGCCATTCCGTGAGAACCACGAAACAGGAGCAGAGTGTCGCCTGGATGCAGGCCTGGGGTCCGGGGTCTACAGGGATGTGAGGCCATGCGCACTGGGAGGTGGCTTGGGAACCCACACGCCTTTTGTTCAGAGAGTCAACAGCTGTCTAGAGCTGGTCTATGTTTTAGCGTGTACTTGGGACTGTGGGTGAATGGGATTTAAAATTATAGCTGCAGGTAAATACCCTGCTGTTGAGTTGAGAAAAGCTCCTTCCTTTTTTATTAAAACTACTGAATGGGAGATGAAAGCGTGGTAGAGAGTCATCAGGGGATGAACGGCTCGTAGACAGTCAGGAGTGTGGCATTTCAGCACCTCCGTACAGCCAGGGAAGTCGCCAGGACGCGTGCTGTGAACGTGGCTCTCGCAGGTCACTGCATCTGCAGGTACGCTGATACCCTAGTGGGTCTGAAGCATAGCTTATGGCGGGGAGCTGAAGGGTGAGCTGCTTTCCAACACAGAGAACCTGTGAGCACAGGCCAGCGTGTACTTGAATGGGAAAAATCACACGCACACACACACGTGTATGCTCAAATGGGCACAGTGAGCATGGATGCCACCACGTTCACCTGGGTGTGGCCGTCATCAGAAAAGCGGCCTTGGGGGAAGTCAGCAGTGCAGACCTGCACCTGAGCCAGGGGCCCCAGGAGTGGGCCCTGCAGGGAGCAGGGGCATCGCTTGGCGTTTGCTCCTTCAGGCCAGGAAGGACTTGGGACTTTTTGGATGAAGCAACAGAAACAGGATTCATATATCAGAAAATGGGCTTTGTGAAAATTTGGAACTGCAAAAGACAAGTATGTTTAGAGATCTGATGTGGCTCGAGTTCCCAGCAGTGTAGAATTCCTTTCCGCTTACAGGACTCGTGATGCTCCGCCAATGCTGCACAAAGGTGAGGGGTGGTCCGGGTGGGTCAGCAGCCCTCCGTGAAGGAGAAAGGCCATCTTAAAGCTGGCCTGTGGGACCAAAGCCACATCTTAAACAGCACACCATGTGCCAGCTCGGATTTCTAGAAAACTGACTTGCAGAGAGGGAGAGCCGGGTGCCGGGTGCCGCCTCGTAGCTTGGAAGCTGTGCTTTGTTGAGCCCGAAAGGGGACATTCAGAAACTCAGAGTGAGCATGCGGTCTGCTTTCACTCACACATACACGTAAGTCGTTTGTTTGTGGCGCTCGTAAATAAAAAGTTCACAGCAGATAAGTGGCCTTTGAGAAGATGATTTATAGAAGTCAGACTTGCAAACCATTGCTTTGAAGATGAAATAGAAAACTCACTTCCTGGACAGCCTGGGGCCTGGGCCCGGAAGTGGCCAGTGTTTCCACACTGACCTGGTCAGCGTGGGAAAAGCTCACTGGCAATGCTGGAGTGCAGGGATCTGGGGTTACTTGGGGAAGGTTTAGTATTTGCATAAGTGGTAACAGAGGCAGAGGCAGGAAGTGCCAGGAATGTTTGGTGGTTGTTTACAATAGAATTGGAACAGGGAGGGGTTGAAACGCAGGAGCCAATTAGAAACTTAGTGTGATAGACAGAGATGTGTGTATATGTGTGCATTCGTTCAGAGGAAACTTTGAATTGTGCCTCTTTTTGAGGTCAAGGGAAGGTTACTTACTGTGGGGGGATGGGGAAGAGAGAGAGAGAGAGAGAAGAAAAAGCCTGCCGACCTGTTAAGGTTTTGTTGTTAGCATCTGGAAAAATGTTACTGAATTTATAATGCTTCCGAACTGCTTTTCTAAATTAGCTTAATAGAGTTTTGCGGTGGGATTATAGATTGTTGTGGACCAGCAGATATGCCCAATGTTCCTCTTCAGTGGGACTTTTATTCTAAAACCGATTTCTATCTATGTATAAAAACAAATTCGGCGAGAATTGCTGCTGGGGACGTCGGTATTGAAATTGTGTCCGATGCATGTCCTGAGTGAAAGAATTATGAAGTAAGAGAAATGTTTCCAAAGGAAGAATAGAAATCACGATTTACATCTGAAAGTGTGGCCATTCGGAGGTCCTAAAGCAGGTAGCCAGGGTATGTGTGGAAAGCCAGGGAAAGGAGCCAACCAGGGACGCCAGCTTTGTTTGGCTCGGGGTGAGCTGCCCCGCCTTAGCTGTCAGCTCTGGGGATGGGAAAAGGAGGTGTACACTGCTCCTGCCCTCTTCAGAGGAACAGCCGAGGTGCTAATGAAAACACACGCAGGCTTTCGTGAATGAAAGTCACATGACTTGTTCTAGTTCCTTTATTGAAAGAGAAACCTTTACAAAAATAGGACTTCGTAGAAGGAAGCGAGCGCAGTTTGTGGAGCACTAAGCCAGGAATCAGGAAACCGGGTTTCTAGCTGCTGGTCTTAACGAGTCATTGTGTGACTGGGCAAGCTACTTAATCCGTCTTCTCACTTTCTCTGTCTGTAAAATGGGGTAATTATAACCCTCTCCTTTCCCGAGGAAGGCCACTGGGAGGTAAAGACCATAAACATCAAGGGTGTTTTAAGCTCTCCTAAAGGAAGGTGCTACTAATCCGGTTCTGTAGACCTTTACTATTTGGAAACTGTGACCCTGTACACGGAAAACACTTGTAAATGGGTCCTTTTAAATTTAAAAAAGGGTGTGGAATAGTCTGAAAATGGAGCCCAGGACCTTCTTAAGAAAGGCTTTCCTCTACTGCTTGATTGCTAGCTCCGCCAGATCACCCAGAGCCTGCGTTTTTGCCCCTTTATTTAAGATTAGTTCACAGATAATGGTTGATTGTAACCAAGGACTGGAGTGTTTTAAATTACATAGTAAAGTAACAGTTGAGCAAAATAGCATACTAATCCTGAAACTATGTTAAGACTGTACTTTGATTACCTTTTATGATTTGTTTATGTATTAAGAGAAGTTGGCAAGATAAAATGTATCATTAGAACATATTTCTCCTTTAAGGTGGATCTTAATGCAGGATGGATTAGAAGAAAAACAGAACCCTTAGTCTTTCAGCGGTTCAATCATCCATTGTTCGGTCTGGGTCTCGTTCTCTGGAGCTGATTTAATGGGGGCTGGTCACTGCGGTGTGGGTTGGGAAAAGCACGCTTGGTTGTCAGACAGGGTAAGAAAATGTTTGATCCTTTTGTTTCCCACCCCTAAAAACAGAATGTTAATAGATAATGTTTTGTTTTTTCTATGACGATTGGAGCGAGCCTCTTTTTCTGATGAGAGGATCTTGCAGAAGTTGTAGTCACAGCAGGGGTATAATGGGGTTCCTGTCAAAATCCTCACTAATGCATTTTCTTTAGAAGCATAGTTCCAAGAGCTGGTTAACTTTTGGTATCAGATTTGGCGAGTGGGGAGGCGTTTTTTGTTTTGTTTTGTTTTGTTTTGTTTTTGGGTAGCACAGAATCAAGTGTTCCCATTTCACCTTGGAAACGTAAGGGAAAGTGTAACCTTACTCCCTTATCTGCACTGCCAAGTCAGGTGAGGAAAGCTCTGCCCTAGCCTGCCTGCAGCCCTGCAGGGGCCGCCACCGGGCTGAGGGCCCCGTGGAGTGTCTCCCATGCAGACGCGCAGCATGTGTGTTTCTGAGCAGGATGGGCAAGGTGTTTCAGTGCGGCTCGTTGGTAAGCACAACTTCCTGAACCCCCAGAATGATCAGTTGTGAATGCTGTCTCTTAACCGGTCATAGGCTCTGTGAGACCAAGGCTTCAAACTGACACGGGGCCTTTGCGTCGGCTGTTTGGCTTGGGGGTGTGCTTCAGCATGGCCATGGTGACTTGGACGCCCTCATGGACAGAGTTTAATGATAGGTTGTTTTTCTGAAGAGAATTGGTGGGACGCCTTCGTGCAAGGTGGAGATCGATGCTTGCACCTGACGGTCTGACTTCTTTCAAGGTAGCTGTGCACACTGATGGCAGCTGTGCTGAAGGGCACGTCAGGGAGCCTGAGGGGAGAGGCTAGCCAGTCCCCACTGGATGTAGCACCAGGCTCCCTGGGTGCAGATGCTGCGTGGTGGCTGTGCTTGGTGGTGCTTGTGCTTAATTGAATTCATTATATTGGGATGATTGGATTAAATTGTGCAGGCTGCATGTTTGCAAATGGTAAAATAGTCATTTTAATGGTTCTGATTTCTTTTTCTATTAGGTTAGAAAATACTAAGTTTGCATAGAGACCCTTTCACAAGTCCCAAAGACACTATAAAACTTGAACTGGTAAACATTTCTTTAAATTTAGCCCTTTTTTATTAAGTTGCTGTGTGTTATGACACAAACACATTTGATACAATTCTCATTGCTTATTGAATTTTTTCTGAAATTTGGAGTATTTGGTAGAGTAATTTGATCCACAGATACTTTATAGATAAATGACCTCGTGCACTGATTGCACTATGTAAATACTAGATCTCTTACTATACATGTTAGAGAGTATTATGGTTTCCAGAAATAAATATTTTCTATTTATTTCTATTTCTATTTTCTATTTATTTCTATGCATTTTTGCATAGAAAAAAATATGTCATGACTTGTCCAACAACCCCTCAGTTGGGGCTGAGGTTCTTGTATGTGTGTGAGTGTGTGTGAGTGAGTGTGTGTATGTGTGTGTGAGTGTGTGTGTGCAATTTTGGAGCAGCACATTTGGTCATGCTCTGAGGCTCGATGTAAATTTTGTTCATAATTAAAACCCAAGTACTAATGCTGTGTCCTCTTACCATGTTTAGAACCTCTGTGCCTAAGCATCCAGTCTCACCACTCCTTATCCATATGGAATTGCTAGGCCTGAGTGAGTTATCATGGTGTCTATTTCAGGTTTTTCAGTGCCTAAAAATAGGTATTAGACATAGTTAATTATGCTATGTGACTTTGTTATCTTAAAGTCTGTATTTTTATGGTAAGAATGCCTTTTACTTCAGTATAGAATGAATGCATAATTATTAATATTTGTGAATAGGACATAGCACGTTTTCTTTGCATCCTGTGACATAAAGCCTCCCTTCTGGCCACCGAAGCATTAGCATAACTAAGAACCCAAGCTTGGTAGACCGCTAGTGACCTCGAAGGAATACTGCTGACGTTGGAGCTGACGGAACTGGGTCCTGGACTCTGACCAGGGCTGGGGGTCCCTGCACAGCCCTCTCTCCAGCAGGTCCACGCGTGTTCTTCATGGTGTTGAGACGTTTGCGCACATAGATCCTCATGTGATGCTGCAGTACGTGCCAGGCCCTACGCAGGGCCACCTCCACCCCTGTTCATGGAATGGAGAACCTGCAGCCTAGGGAAGCCAGGTGCTCTGCCTGAGATTGGGAGCTGTGAGTAGGATGGGGGCCTACCATGCAGGGTGACTTCCTCGCAGTGTGGACCGCCGTGCAGGGTGGACCGCCACACCGGTTCTCTGACTTCTCTTCCTGTGAAGAGAAGCTCACATGCAGGGCCAGCAGGGACCTTCGAGTAGGCCCTGCCTCAGGCAACCTCACATTACCATCCTGGTTTGTATTTCATTTGAGGGACAGTCACTTAAGTCCCTTGTTTTCTTCTCCCACACATTATTAACTCAGGGTCAAATGGAGAGATTGAGGAAAAGTTGACACTGCTGGAAAGCCGGAAAAGCTTAGGATTTGATCCTACTGTCCGGGCTGTCATGTTGCCAGAGAGTTTTGGAGGGGATGGCCAGGCTGTCAGTGGGTCATCTGTCCATTCGGTCAGCGGGTCAGCGCTTCTGGACATCTAGTGGTCTACACAGTGGGAAATGTGTTTCCTCCAGCTTTAAAACATGTTCTGATAAAGCCAACTGTATATTGTACTTGAGAAAATCACTCCCCCCATCACCGTCATGTGTTTTTAAACTCTCTCAACTCATTGTGGTGGCAGTCTTAAAAGAATAAATGAAGGCGTGTTTTGAGGGTTCATTGTTGGGAACCATTGGTACGATGAGACTGACTTATTTTTAGATTGTGAAAACAGAGGCCAAAGAGGTTGGACTTACTTAAAGTTGCTGGTTTGATTAGGGGCTGAGTCATTCGTAAATATTGTCAAGAAAGGACAGGAGCATGTGACACAAGTGATGGTATGTCCCTGTGGGTCTTTTGTATGAGATGAGTAACTTTCTCCGAAGATGTGGCCCTCATCCCTTTAGAAAACTCTGTATTTGTAGAAGCGATATTAGGTGTTTTGCTTCAGAATAGTTGAGTAAATTGCTTCACACGTGGATTCACAAGTACCCTGAGAATCAGAACTAGAGAGTGCACAGACACCAGGTGAGAAAGTGGGTTGTCTGATCCCGGGCGTGGGCTTGGCAGGTGTGTGGGCCGCGTCCGACCAGGAGGTGGGCTGGCAGAGAGCTGGCAAGTATGCAGCCTCGTGTACTTACTTGTTAAAAAAAGAAAAAAGGGCATTCTCGGGGTAATCACATCTAAAGACCATGTAACCTGCGGAAGCTGAGTCCGTGCTCTGTAGGCCGGCAGTGAGTGAGTCAGGCGTGTCAGCGTCTTTAAGATGCTTCCGTTGTCTAAGTGAAGTATCATATACTCCCCATTCTGAAGGAGTCCATGAACAGTTTCTTGAGACATGAGTCATTAGGCTATTCAACGATGAATTTACCTGCAAACTAACCAATTTAGAACTCGCCTAAGGACCAGTAGATAACTGCTCAGCGGCTGCTTGCTGGTTACCTGGGAAGCCGGTCCTCCTCTAGGCCCCTTACTGTTTTTAAGACCATGGTTTTTTTGTTTTTTTCCTCCTGAGGGGGAAAATCACTGACCTGAATTTTAATATAAAGAGAAATGGTTTTCCTGCAAGTTTAGTCTGACAGAGCCCCTAACACCCTTTGAAGGCTGACAGGCTGGTTCCACACTGTCAGTCCCTAATGGCTGCCAGAGCAGGGGAGCGTCCCACCCTAGCTCAGATACCTCCTCCCTAGCAGATGGCAGCCTCAGGCCGAGCCATCAGGGGCAGACTGCTGGGTAATCGTGCCCTGCGTCACTGCTGGCCCTGAGGGGCGGGCCGGCCTTTCTGTCCTGAGTGGCGGCTTAGACACCTTTCCAGGGGAGAAGGCAGTGGGCGCAGGGCAGCCTGTCCCAGGTCTCAGGTTCTGGAACACTTCCCAGGTTGGGCAGGAGCACTAGCAGGAGCCAGAGCCGCCATGCAGGGAGTCTGAGGCCGGCTCCAAGTCCATGGCGAGAGCAGCCCTGCGGTGAGAGCGGCCCCTGCCGAGGGCCTGGGCTCCAGCACTCGCCCACTCTGTGCTGCACTGCGGAGGTGCCAGAGTAGGCCTGGCCCCGGTGAGGCTGTTCTGGGGGTCCTGGGCTTGTGGGGGTCCCGGCGCTGACAGCTGAGCCTGCAGCCTCAGGCCTGCACCAGCATCTGACTCTCCTCTCCGCCCACAGGCGCAGTCTACACCTGTGTCGCCCTGCCCTCTGCTTGCTCAGGGCCTGGAAGCCCCCAGTGACACGTGGGAAATGGCGAGATGGGGACAGAAGTTGGGAAGTGGGCTGGGCTGTCCTTCCTATGTTTAAAAACCAGGCAGGTAATACTTGAGAAACTCCGGGCAGTAAACAGGATTAAACGGGCACAGATTAGAGCGCTGAGCGGCTTGTCTAGTCCGAAGAGTTCAGAAACGGAGGGGCTGAGACCCCGGCACAGAGGTGTCACGGGCTCCTGGCCTCCCTGATGACCGCGGTGGGAGTTCCAGGCAGGGGGCGTTCAGCTGTCCCTGGCCGACACCACACCTTGGATGACTCTTTTTCTTCCTTTTTGTCGTTTTTTAGTGACTGAAGTAGTTTACTTTGGTTTCTTCTGACATGATAGTGGGGAGCATTTGTTCCTGTTGTCCCACATACAAGTGACCTGAAGTAACACTTCCCATAGCAGCTGAGGCAGAAGACAGGTAGTTACCCACGCACTCTCTGTTCCGTTTGTGAAACGCGTCTGGTGGGACTCTCCTGAGGACTTTGTCACTTTGTCCAGTGGGTGTGTGACAGACGTACAGTCCCGCTGAAACTCGTGTGGGTATGCACGCCTCGCGGAAGTGCAGAGGTGCTCTCCAGGGGAGGGTGCGCACCCAGGAATGTGCGTGCACTTAAACTGCAGTTTCAGAGAGCTAATTTAGCTGGCTGGGTAAGCAAATAAATAAATAAATAAAACCATACTAGCAGATGGCATGGACAAACTAATTTGAAGTCACACAAAACTATTATAAATGTAAACACTGGGGCCAGCAGGCAGTGAGGGGTAAGGCGCTGGATCCCACATGGCCCAGTGTGTGGTTTGAGTCATGAACCTGGCAGCCCGGAAAATACACCAGGTGCGCGTGAGAGGGTGCCCAAAATCCCAAGAGGAGAATGGATTGCAACACGGCCACCGCGCGTTGGGGGAGAGGTTCTCTCTTTCTGCCTCTGTCCAGTGAGCACACACTATAGCAAAAACTAAAAATATAATAATAATAAGAAGAAGAAAGTGAACATCAGTGATTGCGAACAATGTTGAGATTTCATTTTGACAAGTGGTTTAAATGAGCATTTTCTCTTAAAGGCAATCTGCTTCCCCATATGATGACATTTGGGTGTTCGGGGTCATGGGGAAGTTTGAAGACGTGGCCACGCGGGCTCCCCTGGGCTCGCTCACCCTTCCGCCTCACCTCACTTGCAGCCCGGTTTATCAGTAGAGCTGGTTTATTCGAGGTCCTGTTCCCGTGGAGTCGCTGCTGCCATAGCATGTCCACGCTTTCCTGGCACGGAACACTCGGACAAGTCTCCAGGTCAACTCAGCGTGGAGCGCTCCTTGTCCGATGCCGTGTCCCCGCAGGGCCTAGAGTTTGCCTTCCCTGGGTGCTCACGCGGCAGTGCAAGCTAGTCAGTTTACTGAGTGCGTGGGAGTGCCCGCCCAGGAGTGGGTGTTCTGGGAGATGCAGAAGAAATGGGCAGCAAGGTCCTGCCTTTAGCACAGTGTCTGAGGTGGGGAGTGTCAATTAGGACGCTGTCCGGGCTGGGGGAGTCTCATGGACCCTGTTGCTGAGTGCTCCCCTTTCTCGCCCTCTGGGCTGAACATCTGGCTGGAAAATATTGGTGGAGCCACTCTGAAGTCCCAGCCCCTTCTTCCTGCCTCACGCCCAGGTTTGCCCTGCACACACCTGGGTGTGTCAAGTGTGGTCTTTCAGGTAGCTTGCTCGCCGAGAAGCCATACGTCGGCTTTCGCCCTGGTCCTCATTTCTCAACGTCAGCTGCTCCCAGAGGAAGGCCACCCCACCTTCTGTCTGTTGTAAGCGGTAGGGGTCCAGAACCTCCCACTCGCTAGGTTTGCACTCTCCTTTCCCTGCTACATCTGCTGGTCCCTCTGCCCAACCCAGACGCCTCTCGCTCTCCTCGCTCGTGGGGTAGGGATCCTCTCAACAGGTCTTCTCTCCCTTACATCCCCTCTGCTCTCTTGGTTCCCGGGTGAGACAGCCCGGTAGGAACGGTGCCTGGTTCTCCTCTTCACAGGCAGCCATGCCCCCCCACCCCGAAACCATCAATGTTTAGATTGGAATTACTCGCCCTGCGTGAGCTTCCGCAGGTACCTCCATGATCACAGTTCTCTTGTTTTATGCTTCAGATTAGCCCTAGAAATGAAGCGATCGTCCTGGTCATTCCCGGACAGTTGTGTTTGTCGATACAGATGCGTTCTCTGTGGGGGCACGGCCCGCATCCCATCTTTCTGCAGATGTCCCTACCTGCCGGAAGGTCCTCCCCTTCACACCTCTCTGTTAGGGAGCCCTGGTGCTGCCGCACCTGCCCGTGTCCTGCCCGGGGAAGGGAACCCCGCATGGGTGGGCAGCTGCGCACTGCCAGCCTGCTGGGCTGATGGCCAGGCAGCTCCAGGTGAGTTTCCTGTCTCTCTTACCTTGTGGCGCCTTTTACTGTTCTTCCCAGGAGAAGCACACGCACACGCACACACACAAGTTAAACAGCAGCAACTCCACTCTGGCTGCTGGGAAGCAGAAGTTGGGGAACTGGAGGGACAGAGGCAGAAATTGGAGCTCTAATTTTTAAATGTAACCAGACTGTCTCAACATGTAACCTCTTTTTGTTACAGAGATGGCCATTGTTACATGTGGAATAGACTTTACCCATTTATTGTTATGGTATAGGCGGAAAAGAAATAGGCTCGTCTTTTACATCTTCTACGCTAGAAAGAAAGACAGAAGGCAGTGAGCCTCCTGGGAGCCACCTACCTCTGAGACCCAGCGAGTGAACGCACCTATGAAGCGTGTTCAGAACACGCAGTGTGCTGGGCGGTAGTAAAACACTTTGGGATGAAAGCAGGGCAGGAAGAGGGGGAAGGCAGCCCTGGGCCCAGCACCCTGAAGGCGGGAGAGCGGGTCTCATGGAGATTCAGGGAAGAATGCAGCAAGCGAAGGGGTCAGAGGCAGTGCAGAGGCCTCTGCAGAGCACTTCCTGTCCGTGTTTGCAGTGAGGAGGGCTGGTGCGCTGGCAGGGAGGGATGAGGGTGAGGGTCCTGGGGAGCTGGAGGAGTGGGGGGCCAGGAAGTGCTGGCTGGCCATACTTACTGATGGAGCAGGGAAACGGTTGCTCTGGAGCCAGACATGGGCACGGCAGACCTTTGACACCAGAGCCCTCCAGTCCCGTCCCAGTGCTGGTGGTCGCCCTGGATGGTATTTATTTCTAGGGGAATGAAGACACTGAGATGTTGTTGAGGTCAGGGATGCCGGTGGGCCATTTTTATAGGAGAAACAACAAAATCAGAGCATAGGCACCGAGCCACAGAAAGACATGCTGCAGTGTGAAATCTTGTGATGCGGGTGTGGGTCCTTGGAATTTGTAGAATGCTAAGAAACGGTTTTTCACTCGTACTGCCTCCTTGAAATTTACCTTTCGTTTGCTCTTAATATCCTTATTGTTTCTTTCTTTCTTTTTTTATTGCCAGAGGGCATGTGCTCTCACCAGAGAGAGAGATGGAGAGGGAGAAAGACCCCCTGGGAGGGTGTGTTCAGGCCACAGTCCCATCCCCATTTCTCCACCCTGCTGAGACTTGGGGCAGACATCCATGCCTGGCTTGGTTTTCAAGCCACTGGGGCCAGGATTTGACCCACACAGTTGGCCATGTGGGATCTGGCTCCCTTAGCCACTAGACCATGGGGCTGGCCCATTTTCCTGATTAAACAACCACCACCACCCCAGAGCCTGAGGTCCGGATCATGCGCTGCATGCCTGCCCTGCCCTGTGCCCTGGCTTCTGGTGCTGGAGGGACCTCTCCCTCTGCAGAGGCTCTGCACTCCCCGTGGGCCTGCTGTTGCCTGGCCCGCAGTCTTCCAGGTATCACAGCACCATCTTGTAGAAAATGCCCTCCTTCCTTTGACCACGGTAAGCTGGATCAGCTCACTCCCCACTGCCCCTCCAGGCAGGGTGTGCAGCACATTCCGTTCGTCGCAGGGGCTGCTGGAATGGCTGGCAAGCACATCCACCTCGGTCCTCGGTGACAGGATGCAGCAGATCACAGGTTCTGTACTGTGTGTGCTTCGTAGACTCTGGGCTCTCAGGGAAGCCCAGTGGGTGGTTTAGCATTAGGGCACAAAGTCTGGGGGTACGCTGGTGCCCCACGTGTTAAAAGGCTCTGGTGTCCTTTCAGCCCCGCAAGGAGGAAACACCCGTGGGATGAGCAAGCTCCAGCCGCGGGGACAGTGGCTTGTTGCTGGTGAACTTTTAGAACCTTGGGAGAGGTCAAGTCCATCTTCTCAGCTTAGGCTGTTTCGTGTTTTTCTGAAACAAGCAAGCCGGTGCACATGAAGTGTCTTTAAGAAGTTTATCCGTTTGGGTACGATAAGGATGAGGACCTCATCCTTGAATCATTTGTTTTAACTGTATTGGCAATTATTTCTTCTAAGTAGACGCCATAAAATGGCCTATTGCTCTCCAAGGAAGATTCGGGAAACAGTAATTATTTTGTATGCATTCATGTTTACCGGGCATCACAAGAGGACACAACTGAGAAGTTTTCAACGGTCAGATTGATCTCCTGGGACGGAAGATTGCTGAGAGATGCTCTCGACGGGATTTGTTAGGTCTGGAGTAGGGCGTGATCGTACAGTATGTGGTGTCTGCGCACCCCGACGCCCCACACTGAGTGCCGAGGGTGGTGGGAAGGGGCGTCTCTTAGACCCACCCCTGCAAGTCTTCAGGGCCCGCGCTCAGCCCCGAAGGCTCCGGAACGGTGGTGCTGGAAGTCAGCCCTCACAGGCCAGCTTTCGTTTCGTACAAGAGAGGGTTTCTTGAGACCAGCTTGTAGCACAGCACTTAGGTGCTGAGCAGAGGAAGCTACACCCCACACGGCTAACCAGGGTCCCCGTCCTGGCCCCGGGGACTCTGGAAAGCGCGTGCGCCAGATTCTGCTGGGGTAGAGATTTAGAGGAAAAAGGATTGCAGCGTGGCCAGTCCCTGTTGGGCGCGCGCTCGCGTGCTCTGAAATTTAAAACGTAAGGAGGATGTGCTCCTCGTAATTCCTCGGCGCTCCCCCTCCCCAGAGCTGAGCAGTTGGGGAACGGTGTGTTTCCGTGGTCGCGTATTTTGTCTTCATGTCGCTTTCTGCTTGCTAGAGAAGGGAAGTGGGGACCTGTCTGAGGAACCTTACCGTGTCCCCGGCACGCTACCTGTGGCTGGGGCTGGCCGTCCACTTACAGCCAGGGCAAGAGGCAGGAGCAGGGGCTGGTCGCGTTCTGAGTCTGTGCTGGTGGCCCTGGGCGAGTCACCACACCGCTGGGCCTTGAGGGGTCGGCCCACTGGTCGCAGCCTGCTCACATCTCTGAATCTCTTTCCCACGGAGCCTTTGAAGAACACCATGGCGGGACCAGCCCCCTCGGATTCCCGGGTGGGCAAGGCTCCTTCCAGCCCTTGAGCAATTGAAAATGTCCGCCACCTCTTCCTCCTTTCTCTGCTCTCAGTTGGGGAGGCTGGAGAAGTCCCTCTTCCAATAGCGCACTCTGTCTACACTGTTTTCAAGGCACCTTTTGGCACTCGGGCAGAAAGGGCAGGACGATGGGGCAGAGCCCCTCTGGGTGCCCGTGTGCGTGTGCGGGCACTTGGCTCTCCGCAGTTGGGGACTGTAGCTCCGTCAGCCGTTTAACTCGCCTTCTGGGTGTCAGGATGTGTCCAAGGGCAGACGGAGCAGTGTGGCCTACCTGAAGCGTGCTTTTCCGTGTGAGTCAGCGGATACGCCTGTCCCTGCGGCCCGCACTAGAGGGAGCCCAGCCCACGGGTGGCGTGTGGTGCGTGCTCGGCACATGTGGCGTGCAGAGGGTTTGCATGTTCTTCTGGGGAAGTGGCCCCACACAAGTGCGGCAGCTGGGCTGATGGGGTGGTGAGGCCGAGGCTCCGCAGCAACTCGGGCTGTGAGCTTTGCGTCCCGGGAGGTACCCCAGAGAAGCAGTCTGCCTCTCTTCTGCTTCTGCCCAGGTAGAACAAGCTAATTCCCTTTATTCTGGGTCTGTCTACCATGGCCCCACACATGCCTCAGTGGTCTCTCTGCTAAGAAGCTGCCGTTGTCTGCGACGCTGTCTGTGGGTACAGCTGAACCAGGTGGGAGCCGGCGGGCAGGTGCGCTGCAGCTCTGGACACAGCCGGCAGAGGCTCACCTCCTGTGGGCAGTGGCCTGGCCTTCCAAGGTTTTCAGGGCTCGAGCACAGCACGTGGCAAGGGGACTCGAGCCCGGGTGGGCCAGAGGGAGCACGTGTTGCACTGGGCGGGGACCTCTCGGCCGTGTTAATGCTGCACACGGTTCATCCGTAACTTACGACCCCACTGGGGAGTTAGGGTAGGAAACAATGTCCTGGCTTTCCGCAGGGGGAGCACGAGATGACATCGCTGGACACAAGCCCTGCAAGGCTCATGCGTGCAGCCACACCTTCTACACGCTTCCTGCCCGTCACGTGTGGCCTGGAGTGGCTCCCCTGCTGGGGCAGAGAGATCATTGCCTGAGTCCCTCCTGAGCTCCCCAGAGCAGCAGCCTGCTTCTGCAATTGACCGAGGGGCCTGAGCCAGGGAAGGGGGTGCCACGGCCGCTGGTCTTCGGGGTCTGCCCTTCTACCTGGGCTTGGGTGGCAGCTTTCGGTGATAGACAGATGCTCTCTTGCTAAAGGCTCTCAGCTGGAGCTGTTGGAAAGACGGCCCAGATCCCATCAGGCAGGTGTGACTGCTGTGGGAACTGACCTGCAGCGTTACTAAGTGTCTGAGGGAGACAAAGGTTGGGTGGAAATGATACATATCCACAGCTGCTGGAGATGGGTGTGTTTGACTAGAGTTTTTCACGGTCCTTTAATTTTATAGTGCAGTGTAATAATTACATCTGTAACCTCAGATATAAACAACAGGAACACTGGAATTTTCTCAGTGTAGGCTCACACACACGGACGCGCGTGCCTTCCGCTGCTCCCGGCATGGCTGCAGGTCAGAGTGAGCCATCAGCTGTGCTGGATGTCCTCAGAGAGGCAGAAGCCGCAGAGTGCTTAGTTATGTTCCTGTTCCCAAGTGAGCCAAGGAGGAACGATCTGACCCCTTTGTAGCATGCACATCGAACGTGCGTGGCTTTTCTTACCCCGTTGAAGGCGAGCACACGAGCGTGGAATACGGTTAGGGATAATCGGATTCACTCAGTGCTCTTGTCGTGAAGAGCCAAGCAGAAGAGCTGTAGGTAAAGGAGTGAATCCCCCAAGCACGCCAGCTTCAGAAATGACTTCATGACTTGCTTCCTCATTTTCAGCTGGGTCTGTAACAGGATAGCGTGGTTTTTAGCCGAGAGTATAGTGTTTCTAAAGTACGTAAGCATGCAGGTAATTTTCAAAGGGGGATCAGCTAGTCTCCAGGTAGCACGCAGGTGGCAATACGTGCAGCTACTCTGACAGCCCGGCCCAGCCCTCACTGTCTTTCCTGACCAAGCTTGGGTTTGCTTGGCTCCGTAGGAGGAGGTCGGCACACGGGTTCTGTAGAGTCCGATTGTAATCCTTCGGGCCACATCGCTATTTAGTCTGTGTCACAGCTACTCCCTTAGCTCTGCTCACAGTGCGAGAGCAGGCAGGATGCAAATGAGCCAGCACAGCCGCGTCCCAATAAAACATTTTTTTTTTGGAGAGGTTTTTGCTATAGGGTGCGTGCACTTGCCAGAGAGACAGAAAGCAAGAAATCACCCCCCAGGGAGATGGCCACACCACAATCCCTTCTCCTCCATTCTCCTCTCGGGATCTTGGGCACACACGCACACGCGCCCAGTGTGAGTTTAAGCCACGGGGTCCAGGACTTGAACCGCGGTCGACTACATGGGAGTCCAGTGACATAGCCATTACGTCATCCGCTGGTCCCCCAAGAAAACTTAATTTACAGAAGCAAACAATAGGCCAGATTGTGCTGTATACGGACTTCACCTTAGAATGTCACTCAGGTGACACAAGAAGGTTTGTTTTTGTTGACATTGTTGTCGTTTTGATTTTGGTTTCGGCTTTGCATTGGGAGGGTTTCCGACAGTTCAAAAGTTTTATTCTCCCTTGGAAAGTCCTAGCTTTTCTGCCAATGGGAAACAGCACGAACCATGTGGGATGTTTATTTCCATTTAACTCAGCGAGCTTTGTGAAACTCCTAACAAACATCGTGCCAGACGCTGGGAGTGTAAAGAGAAAAAACGCGGTCTGGCTAGGAAGACATCTATGAAGCATATAGACATCTACTATCACTATTACTCACTAAGCTGTATTAAGTTTTAGTGTACTGTTTAATGCCCTTTGAGGAGAGTTTTATTATGAGATAATGAAAGGAAAAATTTTGAAGGTCCAATGTGCAGAGGTAGAGAATAAGACCTTGGAGCCGGGGCGGGAAGGAGCTAGCGCTCGGGTACGAAGCAGATTCAAACTGGTGCTAGTCTAGAGATGCCCAACGCGGAGTCCAGCGTTGCTATAACTGCGCCAGGGATGTGTATTATAAGTAGATTTTACTGTTCTTACCACCAGTAAAAGTAACTGTGTGAGGTAGGCATGTCACTCTGCTTCACTGCAGTAGCCGTTTCACTCAATGTCTGTACCCGTAACATGTTGAAAACCTCAAATTTACACAACGAATTTTACTTAAAAAAAAGAAACAAACAAACAGAAAAAAACACTGCAGAAGTTTAAGCCCGGGGATACCAGGAGATCTGGGTGTCCTGGCCCTGCTGCAGGCTCACCCCTACCCATGACCTGACAACGGGAGTCTGAGAAGTTTTTCTCGGAGAAGTTGGGATCTGTGCCCACAGCGGCCAGCCAGGTCTTCATGCTTCCGGTCTGGGTTTATAGGAAAGGTCTAACGTTCCATCAGAGGAAAGCCAGTGGCTCGGGTGTTTTGTCACACGGCGTGGGTACGGCGTGGGCCTGGAGAGCAGTCAGGGCTGAGCCTCTCGTGGTGATGCTGCCACTGCGGATTGGGGGAGTCTTTCCACAGAACGATAGCTGACACGCTGCACATGGAAGGGCTTTAGCAACAAACCCAGAACGGAAACCACCCTGTCAGGAAACGCCATGAGTCTGCTGAGGCTGCGCTCCATAAAATCACACAGGTCTGTGTGTCCAAAGCCTCGGCTGTGTGGACGAAATCGAAGTGCAGCGGTTCGGAGCTTGGGAGTCAGTGAGTAAGATGCGGTCTTACGTGGAGGACTAAAGAGGGAGAGATTGCTTTCAACTCCAGTCTTAGGGGGAAACTAGATCGTCTCATTGCATCTCACGGTGTGTCATTAACGAGTTAGAACTTGATGCAGGTGATTTCTTTCACAGCAGAGGTTCATGACCGAGTGCCTGTAACTGTCAGTGCACGTGGAGAGCGCATGTGAGAGAAATGCCCTGCTCTCCCACAGTGGGGCTGGTAGATGTGGCATGGGGAAATCGGCCTTCTGTTTTTCCTTTAAAGTGAGGGGTTTTTTTCCAATTCAAAAAAGAAAAATTCAAGGAACTGTTTTTCTTAGAACTTCTAGTTTGTTATCACACCCCACCTTACCTTTTTTTTTCATGTTCTTGGAGTGTTTTGCTTTTGGTTAAGTAAGGAGATACTGAATTATCAGGCTTACTCTTCTAGGAATTTCTTGTGTTACTGGGAAGTTTATTTTTCCTCGTTGCTCTGTGTTCAACATAAAAGGTCTAAACTGGGTTCCGAGATATGCCTGAAAGACATGTTCAAACTCACCAAAGGGCTCCTTTCTTTCTTAATCATACTGGCTACTAGAAATATAAACTTTAATTTTAAGAATATGGTTTCATTTTGTCATGCAGATCAATATTGGTAACACCCCTAATGCAGAGACGGCTGACCGGTCAGGTGTTGGGACCTACACTGTGTGGAGAGTCCTCGGAAAGGACCGTGAGGCCCTGTTTCCTGCAGCTGTGTCAGGGAGTCCCGTGTGGACCTCCACATGGGCTCTGCATGGGTTCCATATGGATTTCCGCATGGCCTCTGCGTGGCCTCTGCACGGGCTGCTCATGGTCTCTGCACAGACTCTGCTTGGGCTCCATGTGGTTCCACATGGGCTCTGCGTGGTCTCAGTTGGAACCCGAGGCTCTCTGTGGAGAACTTGGGCTTTGTGGGCGGAACTGTCCCTGTCAGGTGTGCTTGCTGGATTTTGGCCACATGTCCATCCCTAATCAGTCTCACTAGAAACCATAGGAAAACACGGTCGCGAGTCAGAAACGGTTTCTCAATGGCCGCCGTTTCCCTGCTGGAGAGGATGCGCCGTGTGCGCCTCTCACGCCCTGGCCGGTGCTCGCCGGGGGTCCTCCGGGACGGTGCTCGCGGCACCGGCTCCCTGGTGGTGGTCGGCGTTTCGGCCTCTGTTCCGTGTATTGCAGGGAAAGTTTCCTACATGTTTTAATAACTTTTTCAGGGATTTATTTTCTTTCTCTCTTTTTTTCCTGTTTATTCTTGACTGGGGCGAAGTTAAGTGGATTGAAGGTGGACCCTGACTTCCTGTGCTCTGCACACGTGCATTCCGACGGCCCGTTGCCGTGGATTGTGGCTAGTGTGCTTTTTTGGGGGGGGGGGAGCCGCAGTGAGTGCGCTGGGGCTGTTCCGCATCTGAGTTCATCTGCCACGGCTCACAGCAGAAAGAAGGCACATAGCTGCACTGCGTGGGGCGACTTGCCAGCCCTTTGCCGAAAGTGCCCTGCTTGTTGGCACAGTTGACTCTCCGCCAGGAGAGCCTCTGTGAATGGGGTGTGTCTGTGGCAGTGTCTGGGGGACCAGCGGCACAGCCTCGGGGTGGGAGCAATGTGCAGCGTGTGACGAGGCCGGAGGGTGACAGGCCGGCACTGCCTGGGTGCTGCCTCCGGGAGTGGAATGGCGCGCGTCGCTCTGTGGTTGCGCTTCTGAGCAACGCGGTTCTCATAGGAGTTCCGTGTTCTGCTGTTGCAGCTGAGAAGTTCAAAGGGTATCTCCCTTCTTAGTGAATATTCAGAGTAGAGTGTCCTTAAAATTAATGACTCGCTCTTTGTTTGTAGTAAAATTAGCATAGATAATAATATAAGTAAAATTTTGCTGGAACCTCATCCTTGGGAAGCCAGATACTTAACGATAGGGTGTTGGCTGAGTGGTGTTAGAAAATCATTTAACTTAAGCATCACTCGTGTTCCAGTTCCTGCAGCATTTCCCGGCTCCTGCCTCTCATTCTGTCCCTGGGCCGGGGCAGAGGTGGCATGGCCACACTTCCTTGATGGCCTCGGGCAGGCACAAGCTCCTGGCACCTGCTATGAGGCTCTGCCTGGGCCCAGGAGCCTGCGGGGGCGTGCACGTGCAGTGGCAGACTGGTTCCTGGGGATGTCCTCGCCCAGCTGCAGCTGGTGCAGGGCTGTGCCCCCAGGTGCACCCACGCTTTCTCCCCGCTGCTCCCGCGCCAAAGGCAGCATTACGTGCCAGTTGAGGCAAACCGCTTGTCTCAGACCTTCCTCCTGCAACAAGTGAAAGAGGTTCTAGTTAGGTTCTGAGCACGAACCCGTCTTCCGACGTGCACCCTTAGTGGGTATCCACGGTTCTTAAGCCTCCAGTTTATCTGAGCCCTTCTGCTGGGGCTAGGTACATCGCAGTCCTCTGTGTCCAGTTCGAGGTCTACCCCGGCCTGCTCCCTGCTTCTCCCCTTTGCATCCCCATGGGGAGATCTCTACCAACTAGTTCTGAAGCTTATGGTGGACTTGAAAGCACCACACCCTGTCTCCTGTAGTCGTCATGGCCTCGCTAGCGTCCGGGAGGGTCTTGAAGCCAGTCCCTGGTGAACCAGCAGGTCTGTAAGTGACAGGCTGTTCCGTGACCCCAGCTGCAGTTCTGCGGCACATGAGGAGACCGGAGGTCTCGGCTCCCTCCGTTGGCTGTGAGGACAGGGTCTGTGGAATCAGTGGTCTTTGAACCTGGTAGGGGCGAATTCGAGCCGCGCCGTTTGCACCTGCGTAATGCGCGTGTGTCCAGCGCTGCGCCAGCTGAGTCGGCGTCATCCGAGTTCTGTGCTCTCAGCTGCAGCTTCTTGCCTCCTTGACGCGTGCCACAAGCAGTTCATCCTCTGATACCAGCCTCGTCTCCCAAGTCCTCGAGGAGGCTGTGCGCCCGGTAGAACTCAGGGTGCTGTCGGAAGGCCGCCAGGAGAGCAAACGCATGGGCCCGCTGTCTCCTTGTGCCACGCCGAGGCTTACAAGTCAGGGTTTTGATAACTGTATTGTACTTTAAAACAAAATGACACTTTCAATTTAATTAGACCTCACCAGTTGAGTTGAGTTTCACAGCGATACGGCAGCCTTGTGAAAATGTCAGTGTCCTCATGAATTTGCCAATTAAAATGAAAAATAATTTTTTTCAGCAACAATTAAACCCCCATTTATATGACTGTGTGTTTACATTTGAGAAATTGAAAAACTTTCTGGCTTAGCTGTTTTCAGGATAATAGACTTGCCGTTAGCATGAGACAGGTTAGTTCCATTTAGCACACTGTTAGTGCAGAAATAAAATAACTGTGTTTTGAACGCTTTCTGTTAGTGGCTTCACTGGGTCCTTATTATTTTTTGTGGGGGTGGCCTTGGGGTTCATCTCACAATCAGGGCTTGAGCCAAAATGTAAACGTATTTTAGGGTAAAGCTAATAAGTCCAGGTGGGTTTTAGCAAATGCCTGCTTTCTGAGGGATACAAACAGGTTCTTATGGTCTCAGAGTTGAAAATCACAGCAGGAATAGATAAAAAACATGGAGGACAGACCTTTCCCTAGGAGCAAGGCCTAGGCTTTATTTCTGTTGAGTTTCATTTGCAGATCATTGTTTACCTGCTAAATTTTTAAAAGGCATAAGACGTTCTAAAAATAGTAAGATAAAGTAGCACAGCCTTAAAATGTCACATTGTGGAGAACTTTCAGAATGAGGCATGAGGAGCTAGCACGCTTCCCTCGCACACTGACAAGCGCCGGTCTCTGGCTGTAGGAGGCCTGAGTTCACCCCTGCAGTCGGCGGGGCTCACTTTTAGCTTCAGGGCACCCCGAGCATTTCCTCTCGCTGCAATCAGTCCTCTGAACTCAAGATAGATAGAAAATAGTTAGATCGTCACAGGAAGTAGACCAGCGAGTGTGATCAGAGTCTGGGGTCAGGATTCTGAAAGAATTTGGAGGGGGCCGGCCCCTGTGGCAGAGGCCACGCACGTGCCTGCAGGCTGAGGCGCACCCCGTCGCTCTGAGGCACGCCAGGCACCTGTGCGGGCACCAGAGCTCTGAGGCTCTAGGGGGCTGGGAAAGGGGACCCTGGTGTGACGAGACCCTGTTGAGGGTGGTTTTCGTTCTCTCTCTCTCCCCCCTTTCTCCCGCACATGCACGCACTGGCGTGAGTAAGATAAAAGTCTTAGAGGCTGTGCAGAAGTGAGTAGTGTAGGTTCAACTGCCGAAGAAGGAAGTCTGCCTGTTTAAGCAGGACCCGCAGTGCTCAGGCCAGGCCGTGTGGCCACCGCTGTGGTCAGGGATGGGCCTTAGCGAAGTGCCATTTGGTTCAAACGTAAGAGGCTCTCAGAAGCGTGGCGTGCAGTGTCGCCCTGCGTTGTCCCGCCCCTGGAGGGGGGAGCTCACTGGGGGAGAACGTGGGTGTGTCTCTGGGAGATGGAGAGGTGGACGGTCGCTCCCCAGACCACGTCCTCTCAGGCGGCGGGGACGTGGCCCTCCTGGGAGCCCTGCTCTCGCGGATGCCACTCTGACCTCCCTCCCTCTTTTGCAGAGTGAAGAGCCGCATGGCGTGGCGACACCGCTCCCAGGGAACGGCACGGAGCGGACGCCCAGCCTGTCTCCAGTCCGAAGCTGCTTACGATTTCCCTTTGCTCCGAGCGCTTACACACGTGGACACCTCTGTGGACGGTACTGGCCGAGGACCCAGCGAGGCAGGACGCCGCCCTCATCCCCGTGTGGGACATTCGTCATTGTGCTGTTTGTGTTTTCTTTTGTTTTCTAACAAAATTCGCTGGAGAAGCTACTCTCAAGAAAATGGGATGTTTGCACTGGCCGCCTTGGGCTGTGGCCAGCGTCTCGGTTTCTTACGTTCAGTTCACTCTGGCGAAGCAGAACCGTCCGTCAGCATGCGAGGAGATCTCCCGACGCCCACTGAGGGTGACACCTGCTGGGTCCCGGCCTACACTCAAGATGCCACAGTCCTACCTCAGTTCCAGGGACCGCGGGTCACGTGGTCGGGGACGCAGGACCTCCGTGTTCTGCGGATCGGTGGTCGGCCTTACTGACTGGTCCCGGGAGACAGCTGCTCGGTGGGCTCCGGTCCGGGGACCTGCGACGTTTACTCACACACGGAGCCCAACGTGGGACCGACTGCGCCCAGCGCAAGTGAAGTTTGGGGTTGGACTCCCACGGCGATGACTAGATCTTAATTACTATACGTAACTGAAGCAACCTGCTTTTGAAAATCATCGACTGTATTGGGTGATGGGGAAGGGGCGGGAGGGGATTTGGGAAGGGGATACATGTCTCTTTTTACCTTTAACAGACTCGTTCAATCTTCTCTGTGTAGACGTTCATGTAGGTACTTCAGATTGCAGAAGCCTTTTATCCTATTCACAAGCTCACTCGTCTCTGCTGTCCTTCATCTTGGGCTTGCATTTCTTTAACCAAAAATTCATGCAGGCATGCTAGCAGTTCAAGGGTGGTCTGGGTTTGGCAGATTAGATTTGAAAAATGTCTTACCTTTAATACGATGCTGTTATGTTGGCCACCGACCCTGCCCTGAGGAGGAGAAAGGAAAAAGGCAGTGCGAGAAAGGAGCTGGTAACTGGAGGCGTCCGGCCCCTGCGTTGGTAACGGAAGGAGGAAAGAAGAAAAACCACCTCGCAGCCCGGGTCTCTTGTCAGGAAGGTCCCTGGCCGGGCGACCCTCGGTTTCTGTTTCAGTGTTCTGGAAATATCAGTGTTGTGGCGATTGTCACAGGTGCCATCTGGACCTGCCGAGCCGGCCCAGCGGAACATCCTGCCGTCACGCCGCTCCCGCCACGAGACCGGAGGGCGCGACCCCTCCCCTGCGGGGCTGCCCTAGTGCCTGTCTTCTCTCATACTCCTATAGAGGTTACAGTTATTCAGGGGAGCTGTGAGTTGTTGGTTTGTTTTTGTTTTTGTTTGGAGAAAAAAATATATATAAATATATAGATATATATCATTATAGAATAATGCATTAATAAAATGAGGCTTTTCTAGAGGAAGACCAAAAAATTCAATGTCTTAAACATATACCTAATGGCAATGCAAAAGTCTTCCTGCTTCCATGCTGAACTTTTAGAACCGAGGATTGTATTGCAAGACAGAGTTGAATGTAAAGTGATCCCCTGGGCACTTCTGCGGTTTTGCTTTCTGAAGTCACTCGTCACAGAAGTGCACCGGCCACCCCATGCTAGTCTGAAGGTCAGTTCCCACGTATGGTACGCCTTACGAAGAGGTCTAAAACGTCCTCCAGTTTTTAGTTCATTTGGGGAATAGGAGTGGCTGGGTATTGTATGCTATGTGACCCCCACCCCAGGTACAGCGGGGCTGGGTCTGGACCCGCTGACCCTTCGTGTTGATGCATATTTCACTAGGTTCTTAGCTAGAGTAGCCATGACAAGATACAAAGGGCCGTGTCATACTGCAGCTTAGAAGAAGCAGACTGCAAAGTTAATAATATACGAAATTGTCCTCTATCCTGTACATTTCAAAAAAAAAAAAAGGCATATGCAATATTTACATTTTTAATTTAGTTTACAGAATGGAACCAAAATGTATAAATGTTATGTTTGCTAAAACTTCATAATGTATATTGGGTCTTTGTACATTTTGCCTGACTTACCTTAAATTTAAACTATTTTTTGCTATATAAACCTTAACCGTTATTAAGCAGTGTTTTCTTTTGGGTACGTATTGTTTTCTGGGTATCGAGATGTCGAACATATTTCTTGCTGTCAAGCTATGACAAGACACCTGACTCCCCTCGCTCTGTCTTCCACCTTACGCTGTACATAGGGCCGACGTGGCACTGCGGAGGCGAGGGTCCACTGGACGGGCGTAGTGCGTTGTACTTAGTCTGTATTGATCATGGATGCCCTCCTTAATAGCCATATGCAATAAATAAAATACATTATTTATGACATGAATGCCGCTCTCCGGATTTGTGTTCTCTGGATTCCAAGTTTATCGTAAAGCCAGCCGACTCTGGAGTTTTGATGTCAATGAGTGAAGATGAGGCTCCTGAAAGCGTTCTGATACGGGGGCCACACAGCGTACGGCAGTGAGACGTGAGACTGCAAGGCCGGTCCACGTGGCCAGTTCTAGGTTCGCACCCGGAGATGTCCCTGAACATGCCCCAGGGCTGGCTGAAGCTGCGGTGGGTCGTGGTGTCAAGATCTGCTGCAGATGCTGTCTCTCTGTCTCTGTTTCTCTCCCCTATCTCCCAGATGTTCCCCAGCTCTGGATTACAAAACTTACCAAAAAAATGACTGTGTTAAGGGAAGAAAACGGAGCAGCCCACCACGTCCTGATAGTGCGGTTCTGATGGTGGCTGCTTCCGGGCTCTAACAGCCCCAGGAGGTAGGGACTGCCATCTCCACTCTGCAGCGAGGAGGCTGCAGCCCAGGGGGTGAGGTGACCTTTGCAGGCACACAGACTCTGAGTGGCAGGACCAGGGTCATAGCCAGCAGCACGGCCGGAATCTACTGCCCTCCTGGACGTGCACACGTGAGAAGACACCGGCATGCCCCACGAGAGAACAAGGAAGGAAGCCAGCAGGCCTTCCTTTCTCAAGGACAGTTGTGCCTCCTTGTTAGAAATAAGGATTGGATATTTCCACTTTGCCCCCAAATTACAGTCATGTTATAATGAGTATCATCTCTTTGAGACAAATACTTAATCAGCAACTTGGGGATGGTTTTTAAATGATGACTTTCAAGTCAGCAGGAGTGGTCCGCATCGGGATGGGGAAACTTGTGACGGTGTGGCTGTCCCCTCCCCACCCTCTTGGCCCTGTGTCAATTGTTCTGAGGGCCCCTGTCTGGAGTAGCATGATCTGCAAGGCATGGTATCCGCACATCTCTAACCATTTCTTGCGAAGGGCAGCTGATGTCTTGTCCAGGGAAGTGTGAGTCTGGGGAAGGACTGGTGGCAGCCAGGGTGGAGGTCCACAGACCCTGGGTATAGCCCAAGCCCATTTAGAGAGTGTCACAAGACAGAGCTGGCTAAGGGCACAGATCCCAGTGCATCCATTAGGGGAGGGTTTGGCCATGGACAGCCTCAAGAATCACTTAGAAGTTGCGCAGTAGCTCAGGGTGCCGTCCTAAGAGTCAAGAGTGAGTCTGAGCTGAGCTGTGGGATCGTAGTCACCCCCTGCCAGCCTGCATTAAATACGGCGGGACAGGTGAGGTGGGTTGTCCATATGTGTTGACCAGGGGTGCTTCTATGGAAGTGAAGTGAGCATTACTAATTTGTCATAGCGGGGCTTTGATGCCACCAGCTGAATGACAAGGGGATGACAACTTCATTTAAAAACGAGCAGTGTGAGGACCAGCAGATGACATAATGGTTACATTGCTGGACTCCCAAGTGGCCGACCGACTCCCATTGGGGTTCTAGACCCAGCGGTTTGAAACTCATGCCAGGTGTGTGTGCATGTGTGCCCAAAATCCCAAGAGGAGAATGGAGGAGAAGAGATTGCAATGTGGCCATCCCCCTGGGGGGTGATTTCTCACTTTCTGTCTCTGTGTGTCTCTCTGGCAAGTGCATGTGCCCTATAACAAAAATCTCTCTTAAAAACCAAATCTGTCTCCCCACCACCGCCCCAGCAGCACAGCCCCTCCTCCTTCCTTCAAGTCACAGGCCTGAGTGGACGGTGATGCTCGGGCGCCTGCCTTGGCAGGGTCTGCACGGGGACTGCACTGCTGCCGGCTCCAGCGGTGGCTCGGAGACACGACAGCCCTTCCTACTGCCTTCCAGCCTGCTGCCTGGCCTCTGCTGTCTCCAGCTCGTGTTTCCTCCGCAGCTCCGAGTGACCCTAAGATTTGGTGACTTCCTGTCTGCTTGTCACTGTGGCGCTATAACTTCCTGCTGCGCTTCCAGGCTTGGGCTCCACCTGGGCTGTCGGACTGCCGGGACCGTCCACTGCAGGTGGAAGTCCCACGAATGCACCTTGGTCCAGACCCGAGCTGCGGCTGAGCCTGCGCCCTGAGTTTCCTTTCTCTATCGCAGAGTTCCATCCTTTCACCCCGGAACTCAGGTTTACAGTTTTACCAAAACTACTTACACTAAGAGACCTAGCCCAGCTTTTTGCCAGTCTGCCCAGTGGCCCAGACTGTCATCAGCAAAGGTGTGCGTGTGGCGACCGCTCGGACCTTCCTCCTGAGCACCATGGTTATCAGATGACACAGTGTTTCTAGAAAACATAGAAAAGCACAATCGAATAGCTTATTAATTACGATGTACTTAAGAGCAAGGACTGGAAACCCTAACTGAACGGCTCTTAGCCTGTTGGGGCTGTTCATAAGGAAATGGCAGGGCCTGTGCAGCCTAAACCAGAGAGCGACTTCTCAGTATCCGCAGGCCGGAGTCCGGGACACGGTGCCGACGTCGGCTGTGGAGGCTGGATCTCTGGCTCCTTCTCACTGTGGCCACATGGTGGGGGGCAAGGCAGCTCTCTTGGTTGTCTCTTTTTTTTATTTTATGGGGTGGGGGTGCATTTGACAGGGTCTCGCCATGCCACAGTCCTCTCCTGCCTCCCAGTCAGGATCACAGGGTGCTGGGTGTGGTCGGGTCACCCTGAGAGCCGAATTTGGGCCTCCCTGGGCTGGTAGTTGGTGTAGCAGGGCGTCAGCACCTGCACCACTGTGGCGGGCCTTCAGGACCTCTTCATACGTGCATAATCCCATGGGTGACACATTGCTTGAGGGGATTTAGGGCTTCAAGGTATAAATCATACTTCTAGGTCCGCGAGGGCTTCGCAAGGCAGGGGTGGGACCCGGCTCACAGCAAGTCCAAGCCGGTCGTTCTCGAACTTCGGGGCTTCTCAGGATTACTGGGAGGGCTTCTGAAAGATGGCCGGTCTGCACTTCCAGGCCCTTCAGCAGGTTGAGGGCAGGGCCCCCGAACTGCACTTCTTACAGCTTCCAAGTGCTGCAAATGTTGCTTTCAACACCACTGACCAGAAAGGAACGTATTACCTCATATGACAAGTTCCGGGTTGGTTAACTGGGCAGCTCAGTGACATCACTGGGGCCCTGGGGCTTTTCATCTTTCTATTCAGCCTCCCCGGGACCTTGGTTATTTCCCAGACATGGCCCGCATGTCACTGAGATGTGTGGCCACTCCACACTGAGAGCCAATGAAGTTGGTGTCTTCTCGGAGTGTCACAGTGACCCCAGGGCCACTCTGCTCCCAGCTAACGTTGCCTCAACTCCCATTGGCCAGCGCTGGGTCCCTCGTGTGGGTACGGATGGCCAGGAGAGCAGACCACACCATGGCTAATTTGCCCCCAAAGAAACTCAGATCTGGGGCTGGGAGGAACCAGCCTGCTGCGAAAAGGTGCTTGAATCAAAGGGGGCTGTTGGCAGTGGTGGTAAGAGGGAGGTGCCGTATTGGTAGGCAGCCACAGTGCCATCCCGGTCACGGAATGAGAGGTGAGCACAGCCTCTGTGAATACAGTTACACCCCAATGTACGAGGTCACGGGGTGTTCATACTTCCAGGTCCGCGAGGGCTTCGCAAGGCAGGCTTATACTAGAGTGCAAGTAGAATAAAATTAGGGCCCCAGCCTTGTCGAAAACGCAGCGTAATTGGCCTATGTTTACGTGGTGGTTATTTGTAAGACCCAAACGTATTCTGTCACTGTGACTGTCACGTGTTGGTTCTGCTGGATTGGGCGGATCACTGAGGACAGCTTCATAAAGGGTGGAATACGAAGGACAGGCGCCCTGGACTCTGCAGGTGCGCTAGCGAGGCAGGGCTCCCGCGGGAGGGGGTGCAGTGTGGTCATTAGCATCGGTTATGGGAGCCTGTGCTGGGACCAAGATGTGTCTGCTGACCTCAGGAGAGGCCATGCCCAGGGCAGGGGCAGGAGCCAGTGGGAAAACAGGTCCAATGCCCGAAGGAGTCTGAGGAGTGTTCGCACATAATGAGGGCATTAAATACTAACTTGGGAGAATTGTACATTTACCCTTGTCCAACTTTGAGCCATCGTTCTTTGAAGTCAAAGGAGGGTGGCTGTCAGCCCGATGAACTCAGCCAGCCTGACACCAGGTCCCCGCGTCTCACACCTGGGGGAGGCTCAGCCCTTCGGTGGCTCACGCCAGGGCCAGCCTGAAGCCACAGGCCCTGGGAAAGCCCAGGGAACTGCTTGGCACTGAGTTCGTGGGGAAGGGCCATCACAGTGCTGCCCACGCCGAGTGTGCTTAGGGTTAAGGATCTGAAGGAAAATGGCGGAAGTTCGAAGGAAAGACCGAGGATAGCGTGTCAGTCCTAAGCCTGCCCTAGGGGTTACAAAGATCGTGCTGGTGGAGCATCCCTGACTCGTGTCACTTAAAGAGATGTGTGTGACCAAGTGACAACGTGATTGTTATAAAGCGCACGTGACCTTGTCTCCGTAGTGGTTCAAATCCCCTTCCCCATTGTCTTCCAGGAAGAGTCAAAGCCCCTAGCCGGTGGGGGGCAGCGCTCAGTGGGCTTGCCTGCCTGGCCCATGCCAAGGCCACACCCCGCCCTTCCCCGGTCGCCTGCCCCGCCCCGCTCACATGCGGAAGAGATGGGGAGGAAGCAAAGAGCACTGAGCTGGAGATGACGGCTCCTGCATCAGGAGATGTTACTTCGTGAAAGGTCTCTTGAGAAAACCTCATGCAAAATATGACAAATCGGGAGCTCTGTTTGCTTGTTCGTGGTAGGTTTCTGCCCTGGGGTGCACGTGCTCACCAGAGAGAGACAGAGGGAAAGCGAGGAGTCACCCCCCGGGGCGATGGCCCCCACTGCAATCCCTTTGCCTCCATTCTCCTCCTGGGATCTTGGGCTCCCATGCACACGCACCTGGCATGAATTTCAAGCTACCGGGTCTGGGACTCGAACTGCTGCCGACCACGTGGGAGTCCAGTGCCTTAGCCGCCACTCCACCCGCGGGCCCCGATGTTGGGAGCACTTCTGAAAACACACCTTTGCACTTCACACGGTCCTTTACTTTGAACACTGGGCTCCTCGCACCCTCACTTCCTCTTGCCTCCTCCGCTTCTTCCCTTCGTTACGTTTGCTAGCTCCGTGATGGTCTCTGCACTGCGGAGGTAAAATGAATTACATTTCTTCATAGCATAATTCGTATGGTTTTAAAATAAGTGGCAGTTTATTTGAGCACAGAACGACCTGTGACTCAGCACGGAGCTTTATGTTTTCATCCTGCAACCGTGCTGACCGGTCTCCTCCCACGGGTCCTTTGAACATGCTCACTTTTGATCCTCACTCATTGCCTGGAGTTCGTTACTAAAAACAAACAAAAAACTCAAAACTTTTTCCAAGAAACCTTTGTGTCTGTGGGATTCCCTGCAGTCCCCCATCTGAGGGTATCTGCTTACAGCCTGCACAGAGGAGTGGCAGAGGGCCGGGAGGCACTCCTCGGGCTCAGGCGCATCCTCCAAGAGCCTGCAGACGGGTCCTCCGCGTCTGGTACGGTCAGGTTAGTCTGTCCCCTAACTCATTTTTCCACTGGTCGCTCTTATTCCTTTCTGTTTAGACGCTGGGGACTGCGGGGCACCATCGGCTCCCAGGCGAACACCGTGTCACACTCAGTGTGCTGGGAGCTCGTGACACGCCCGTGGGTCTTCCTCACTCAAGGGAGCGAGTGCCCTTGCATCATGTCTTCAGACACTTCGTTTTGAACCCACTGAGTTCTCTGCTTAGGACCAATGACTTCATTTCAAGGAAATCGATCTTGACCTACCTTTATATTCTTATTTTTTAGCTTCTCTCTAAACATCTCGCTGTCTTCACTCTCTTTCAGCTGTGCGTATTCACTATGATCACTGGAAGTTTCCCGTGTCAGGGTCAGTAGTTCATATTCCAGCCACGCCTGTCCTTCCCTTACTGTGCTAATGTATTTATCAGTGCAACGTCGATTTAGTTTTAGTTTGTGGTTCTTAATTCACTGCAGGACTGCATTCCCTCTTCTCATCTTATTTTGATCTTTGTCTAAGGCAATTTTGTGCTCTTTATTTTTTGAATCAAGAGATTTTGATGACCGTTTCCCAGTTCAGATTGCTTCAGGGGAGCGCGCCTCGCCCAGAGGTGCCTGGACGGACACTCCACTCCCTTCCTCCCAAACCAGACTCAGCTTCTGCTCTGTCCCCTCTGGGCCTGTGTTGCAAATGGTTGCACTGAACTCGTCACCAAATTATAATCCTTGCACAACTCTGCTTTGCATAAAAAAATCCCTTTGCCCTAGAGTGTTGAAATCTCCCTCTGGAAACTTGTACTCACCTTCCAAGACAGACGTCACTACCCGGATCAGCCGGGATGGACAGGGCAGTGCTGCAGCGAGCCAGCAGCCCGCCCGCCGGAGGTAACGCGCAGCAGAGTTCTCGCTCGTGGGGACGCGCCTGTGGGGTCGGCGCCGGGGCAATGGGGCTGGCTTATGGCATCCTAGAGCCCCAGGCCGAAGGCTGCAGCAGTTCGTGGGAAACCTGGCAAAATCCGCCGCCTCCTCTTGACGTTCACAGCCCGAAGGCAGGCAGGTCATTTCTGCTCGTTTCTCTGGCCAAAGCTAATGTCGAGGTGACATCTTCAGAGGAGATGAGAACCCCACCACGTGTTGGGAGGAGAGGATCAAGCCTGTGTGGCGAACACACCAAGGACCGCACACAGCCTGTCTCCAGATGCCCATCAGGCCGTTGTGACCTCCCGCGAGGGGTGTTACTCAGCTCAGTCCTCCTCACGGGAGCGGCCGCAGGGTGGGCCGGGAGAAGATGGAGACATGCTGGTGGCGACTCCGGTTTCAGTAACCGCATGACTGCCAGCCCTCTGTCCCCAAGGAGCACCCTCTGGGACAGGCATAGGGGACAGACGACGCAGTGAAACCTGGGCTGTGCTAGAGCCGGACAGGGAGTAGGTGTCTCAGAAACCCGGAGGAGCAGCCATGGAGCTGCCCTGTCCACGTCTCCACGTGTGCATGATCTTTCCGAGCTGTGCCTGGCCGCCTCACACTGAGAGCGGAGGAAGAAGGCAGAGCTGGCGTTAAACAGACCGCCTCTCCTTCGGCTCTGGAGTTTGTCCTTTCGGGCAGGAATGTTCCATGAGAGAGGACAGGACACAGGGGGACAGCAGGGTGGACAGAGTGGCTTCCGGCAGAAGGTGTGTGTGATGCCACATGCGGGGCTGCAGGTGAGGAGCCAGCGTGTGCCAGGCTTCTGTGGGGACGTGGTGTCTCACCAGGCCAGCAGAGCGCTTGGGCCCTCGGTGCCCAGAGCTGCTGCAGAAGTGACCACAGAGTCCCTGGGCGCCAGCGTGGCCAAGGACAGCTCGCAGAAAGAGGCTTCGGGCGTGGACCGGCACTGTCGTTGCACGTGGGCACGGTGTCCTCACCGGTCCCTCGTGGCCAGGCGGCCCCCTGTGCTGTCGGGCCCAGCTCCTTAGAGGCTGCGGCTGAAATTGGGCTGCGATGGCACGGGCCCGGTCCCGCGGTGAACAGCTTTGATTTTATGGGGAACAACACCAACA
>NW_006160165.1:4394678-4398530 GCF_000334495.1 Tupaia belangeri chinensis | reverse complement strand
GTGTCGCCCCCGGTCCCTCGTGGCCAGGCGGCCCCCTGTGCTGTCGGGCCCAGCTCCTTAGAGGCTGCGGCTGAAATTGGGCTGCGATGGCACGGGCCCGGTCCCGCGTTGAACAGCTTTGATTTTATGGGTACACAAGCAAAAAAACAGCCTCAGATTTCTTTCTTGTAGTATTGTATTGGGTCATCAGAAAAATCCTGAAGCATTTCTCTTAGCAAATCATAGAAAAGTGTCACGGCTTTTCCGATGGCCCGGTAATATAAACGCTGCTCTTGGTGGTGTTATCTCGATTACCGTCACCTGTCAGGTCTGCTGAGATGTCCGTGCGCCTAACGAAAGTCAGAAACAACCAGCGCACAGTCCCTCTCCCTAAGCGGGTGAACGCTCCCCACGTGCGGAGAGGAGACGTCACATCCCGTGAAAATACGCCAACGCAGGGCTTGAAACAGCGGCCGAACCGCTTTCCCGTGAAGCGGAGGATGCCTGGAGAACGCCTTGTCGAGACCTGGTGAGACTAGACACCGGGGTTCTCACTTGGGGCTGGGTGTGCGTGAGTGACGAGGGTCTCCCTGAATAGCAACGCAGGCCGGTTAGCTGGCACAGCTGGAAGACAATGCCTGGTGTCTGTCCTTGCGAACCTCTGTCCTCAGGGATGGGTGGTCCCTCATACACTCTTGCACGGAGGCGGGCCTCGATTCTGAGCGTGGCCCAGGCCGCTGCTCGGGGATGCCTGCTGCCTCTACTGGGTGCTAGGTGAACCCGAGGTTGGACTCCCAGCTTTCACCCGAGGTGGCCTGTGGTGGTGACTCTGCCTGCCCTGCTTCTCCCCCAGCCTGTCTGCCCTCAGGGCAGGGCTCAGCCCCAACGTTGGCTCCTCCAGCCCTGCTCTCGCTGCACCGCGGTATGATAGGAGCACCTTGGGGGTTCGTGCCCTGGACGCGGCTGCTGGACGCCCATCACCTTGGGTGGGCGTGGCCCACTGCCGTACCCGAGGCCCTCAGAAGGCTTCCTCGGCCTTTCTGCTGACTTTCAAGGCTCTCCTGCTCAGCTATGTCTGCACCCTCCCTGGTCGCAAAGCAAGCTCATGCTGTATGTGCTCCTCCGTCAGGCTGAGTACCGGAAAACATGGAGCTCCCGACTCATGGTCATTGCTTCCTGCTTCCATTTGCTCAGCCCGAATCAAGGATGTCCAGAGGCATGGCAGAGCCGGTGCTCAGGCTTCTCGAACCTTCCTAGGCTTGGCTGCTGCACAGAGAGGCCAGCCGGGCATTTCGGAGAGCTTCCCCTTCTTACTCTCACAGTCGGCTTACTTGGCAAGACCCACAGAGGCGCCATGCCCCCCACGGCAGTGTGAAGGTATGACAGACCTCGGGATGAAGCTGATCATGCCTGCCGCTCCCCTGTTCCCTCTCTGCCCACGCAGCTCCGGCTGTCCTGCCTGTTCCATTATTCCCCGGAGTCCTCCACCACTCCCGCCTCCCCTGGAAGGCACCCGAACACGGAGGGAGCCCATGCACACTTTCCTGTTATTCCAAGGTCATTACACCTGCTGTTCCCTGTCTACTGGAAGTTCTCTCCTAATTACCTGGAGGCGTCCAGTTGTGGCTGACAGTGTGCTCAAGCCTGTAGTGAACGTCGACACCCAAGAGCAGCCAGAGCGGAGCCAGCAGCCCGTACAGTGCGAAGTGCACACGCAGACAGCTGCCCCGAGTACCTGGCGACTCAGACAGGGTGCCGCCGCCCGGCGGTTAGCACGCTGCCCCGCTGCCCCAGCTGACGAGCACATAGCTGCCCTGTAAACCGTCATCTTCAATAAGGAAAATAAAACTTTCAGTGACATTTCCTGTGCATCAGGTAGACAGGTGAGGTGCTTAATTATCAAATGGCACCAAAGCTCACAGCTAAGGAAACTTACACATATACCAAAGTGGTAACCACATAATTCTTTAGAAAATAACTTCTAGTTTTTATTTTAAACAGCCACTTGTGACTAGTGTATGCAAGCCATTGAACTGAAGCGCTTTAGATGAAAACTAGTGGACTAGGAACCAGCAGTTAGCGTAATGGCTATGTCGCTGGACTCCCATGTAGTTGACCGCGGTTCGTGTCCTGGACCCGGTGGCTTAAAACTCACGCCGGGCGCATGTGCGTGCGTGCCCAAGATCCCAAGAGGAGAATGGAGGAGAAGGGATTGCGGCGTGACCATCCCCCTTGGGAGGTGATTTCTCACTTTCTGTCTCTATGTCTCTCTCTCTCTGTCTGGCGAGCGCACGCACCCTACAGTGAAAATCTCTCAAAAAAAAAAACTAGTGGACTACCGGAAAGAGCTTCCTGCTCTCAGCACTGGTACGGGGAGAAAATGTGGACCTGTCACAGGCCCGGGGACAGAATCTCAGATGCCTCGGGCCAGGTCCTGCATGGTTCTGGGCAAGCAGTTAACGTCACTGAGCGTCACCCTCTTTGGCAGCAGCGGGGATGAGCGTGAGCTCTCTGGGGCGCCTGTGGTGTGTGTGAGTAGCAGAAGCAGCATGTGACTTTAAAGAGCAGGAGGGCCTCTGTCCAAGGAGCTTTGGAAGGCCGTCAGTCACTGAGGGCACTGGCCCTGGGCTGTCTCGCTCTGGAGCCTCACGTGGGCCTGGAGCAGCCCAGTGAGTTGGACTGGGCGGGAAGGGGTGTGTTTGCGGTTTATGTTTCTTTGGGGGCTTTCCTTAGGAAAAACCTTAGGTGTGGCGCCACTTGACAGTCCGTAACGTGATTTTCAGCGTCACTGTGCACACCGGAGGTCTTGCTCAAGTACAGATCCTGGTCCAGGAGGCCACGTGTGTTTTGGATAAGCTCTTGGGCAACGCTGATGCTGTAAGTCCTGGGGCGACACTTCGAGCAGCGACAGCTGTACGCGATGCGAAGCAGGAGTGGCGAGTGCAGTGCGTGCTGGGACAGCAGCTGCTGAACGCTGAGCTCTCCCCTCCTTCCCCTCCCCTCGCAGACTCCGCCTTCGCCTGCAGACACCACTGTGGGCCAAGCAACCGGAGGCAGAGCGCGGAGGCAGCACGTGGACGTGGCAGTGGGAAGGTGGACGGTCGTCTATGCAGCTCTCCTTGAGGGAAGGTGCAGCCCAGACCCACCTTGCTAGAAGGGTGTCGACAGCCTGGCAATGAATGACAGCCTTGCCCCAGGCGTCTCCTCTGTCGCCACCCCCGCAGAGGGCCCTGCGACATGTGCCTTCTGGAATCTGGGGAGAGAGCCCGAACTCACGCTCTTGCTGCTTCCCCTGCCACTCCCCTGACCCTCTACGACCTTCCTTCTCTCTCTGCATATTTACCCGAGATGCCTGAGGGAGGGAAACTCACGCGCCCAGCGTGAGTTTAAGCCACCAGATCTGGGACTCGAACCACGGTTGATTACATGGGAGTCCAGCGACATAGCCATTATGCTAACTGCGCGATTCCCAAACTCCGTTTTCTTATTTTTAGATGCGTGGTAGACGGATTTCTGTGCTGGGTGAAGGACAATGAAGCTAAGCCAGATGTGAGTGATCTGTCACCCCGATTAGAGTGTGGGAGACAGGGTGTCCTTCCTTTGTCCTGTAACTACCAGTGCTCTTATCTGTCTCCATGTTTGACGCATTGGGTGTCCCTCCCCTGGATGTTTGTCTGCTCTCAGGACTGCCTCTCCCGACTTGCTGCACAACTGGACTTGGTCAGCAGCTGCATGTGGACAGCTCTGGAGGACATGGCCCCCACCCACTCCACGTGTGGACAGCTTGGGAGGACGTGGTCACCGCCCACTCCACGTGTGGACAGCTTGGGAAGACGTGGCCCCATCTGCTCCACATGTGGACAGCTTGGGAAC
>NW_006160165.1:4392540-4392806 GCF_000334495.1 Tupaia belangeri chinensis | reverse complement strand
GGTGGCGGGTGCAGTGCGTGCGGGGACAGCAGCTGCTGAACGCTGAGCTCTCCCCTCCTTCCCCTCCCCTCGCAGACTCCGCCTTCGCCTGCAGACACCACTGTGGGCCAAGCAACCGGAGGCAGAGCGCGGAGGCAGCACGTGGACGTGGCAGTGGGAAGGTGGACGGTCGTCTATGCAGCTCTCCTTGAGGGAAGGTGCAGCCCAGACCAACCTTGCTAGAAGGGTGACGACAGCCTGGCAATGAATGACAGCCTTGCCGCAGG
>NW_006160165.1:4389011-4392365 GCF_000334495.1 Tupaia belangeri chinensis | reverse complement strand
TTTTTTTTTGGAGAGTTTTTTGCTATAGGGCATGTGCGCTTGCCAGAAAGAGAGAGACATAGAGACAGAAAGCAGAAAATCACCCCCCAGGGGCGATGGCCACGCCGCAGTCCCTTCTCCTCCATTCTCCCCTTGGGATCTTGGGCACGCACGCACACGCGCCCAGCGTGAGTTTAAGCCACCAGATCTGGGACTCGAACCACGGTTGATTACATGGGAGTCCAGCGACATAGCCATTATGCTAACTGCGCGGTTCCCAAACTCCGTTTTCTTATTTTTAGATGCGTGGTAGACGGATTTCTGTGCTTGGTGAAGGACAATGAAGCTAAGCCAGATGTGAGTGATCTGTCACCCCGATTAGAGTGTGGGAGACAGGGTGTCCTTCCTTTGTCCTGTAACTACCAGTGCTCTTATCTGTCTCCATGTTTGACGCATTGGGTGTCCCTCCCCTGGATGTTTGTCTGCTCTCAGGACTGCCTCTCCCGACTTGCTGCACAACTGGACTTGGTCAGCAGCTGCATGTGGACAGCTCTGGAGGACATGGCCCCCACCCACTCCACGTGTGGACAGCTTGGGAGGACGTGGTCACCGCCCACTCCACGTGTGGACAGCTTGGGAAGACGTGGCCCCATCTGCTCCACATGTGGACAGCTTGGGAAGACGTGGCCCTGCCCGCTCCACATGTGGACGGCTGGGGAGGACATGGCCCCCACCTGCTCCACGTGCGGACAGCTCAGGAGGACGTAGCCCCCGCCTGCTCCACGTGTCGTGGCCGACAGCACATTGCTGCCGAGACCTGCTCTCCCTCCAGGTCCCCTCCGGCCATTCTCTCCAGGTATCACCTCCATCCTCCTCACTGTCACATCCCTCCGAAGCACCAGATCTGGGACACAACCTCCACAATCGCTCGGCCCGACCCCGTCTGCAGTGGCTCTCCAAGCCCTCGCTGCCCCACTCGTGTGTGTGACTCTGCTCGGGCCAGTGGTCAGAAGGCCCTTTCACTGAGTGCGCTGTGCCCTGCTTAGCCTGTCTTCCCTGATCAGTCCTCTGGCCACCTCACCGCCATCCAGCCAGCCACCCAGCCAACGAGTGGGGTGCCAGTGTGGGTCTCTCCACGTCACACACCCCACCTCGTCCTTTTGCAGCTCCTGTGGTCTTCGCCTCAGAGCACGGTCCAGTCCTAACACAATCCCCTCGCTCCTGCCCTCAGAGTCCAGCCACCAGCACCCCCCCACGCCCCGCCCCGTCCCATTCTGCTCTCCACCATCAGCGCGAGCGTGTGCACCGTGTCAGATGGGCTAGCCCCCGGTGGCTTTCCCCTCCCTTAGAGCAGAACCCCCCGGCCGAATAGCTCCCACAGGGCCAACTGTGTGTTATGCACCCACGCCAGTTCGGGTCTGCTGTCAGAACTTTCATTTACCTTGAAACATTTTAGAGCTATGGAAATAACTGAAAATGGGAAAGGGGAAAATAGTTACCTAACTTTTTTTTTTTTTTTGGAGAGATTTTCACTGTAGGGTGCGTGCGCTCGCCAGACAGACAGAGAGAGACATAGAGACAGAAAGCGAGAAATCACCCCCCAGGGGGGATGGTCACGCCGCAATCCCTTCTCCTCCACTCTCCTCTCGGGATCTTGGGCACGCACACACATGCGCCCGGCGTGAGTTTTAAGCCACCAGGTCCGGGACACGAACCGCGGTCGACTACGTGGGAGTCCAGCGACATAGCCATTACGCTAACTGCTGGTTCCCGTTGCCTAACTTTTATTAGACATTCATGTTTATCCATTCATTTGAATCAAAATACATATTTGAATGTCCACACAGACATCAACACTACTCTTTATCATGCCAGTTGGACATGTGCTCACCAGAGACAGGCAGAGAGAGAGGGAGAGAGAGCTACGGGGCTTGCCACAGCCCCTCTCCTCCATCTCTCCCTCCTTCAGGGCCTTCGGACACACTCACTTATGCGCACAGCATGTTTCTCAAGCCGCCAGGCTCGGAACTTGAACCTGTGGTCAGCCATGGGGGACGCAGCCGCCTTAACCACTGGCCCACAGGGCTGGCTGTACATCAGACTTTGAATCTAGTCAGTGAGGGCCTTTACCGGCCAGTGCCCGAGAACCAGAGCCTTCGCCCATGACGCCCTCCTTTCCCCTGGGGACGTGAGTTAGCGTGGTTCCGACAGTTCACTCAGCTGTCAGCTCACTTCCGTTGGTGGTTACAGATGTGCCTGGCCAAGTCTCTAGTCACTCACCTCTGTCTCTGGAGTCTCACCCTGGAGCGGGCCCCCTCGGCTGTGTTCTGTACACTGGGAGTGAAATCACTGTTAGTTTTCTGACAAGGGGAAACACTGACAAGCAGAAAATGAAAACCTACGAGTTCTCTCCCACTGAAGCTATTCATGAATACTGGAGTCTAAAGAAAGGGTCTGAACTAAACATTGAATTTGTGGTCCTGGAAGAATCTGGGGATGAGATAAATTAGAGTGATGATAAAGCAAATGAACAACGTTCTTGGTTTCATTTCTTAAGCCATCATGTTAAGGTAGCATGGGACTGGCCCCATGGTCTAGAGTTTTAGGGAAGCAGATCCCACATGGCCAGCCTCAGTTCAAATCCTGGCACTGGTGGCTTGTAAAGCATGCCAGGAATGTGGCATCCATGCTCAGGATTCCAGTGGGGTGGAGACGTGGCGCCTGGCGTGCCTTGGGGTGCTCTCTCTTGCCCTCTCGGGTCTCTCTCCGGCGCTGCACCTGGCAGAGAGACCGTGGCATTGACTGCAACTCCTTAAGAGGTCAGTCTCTCCGCCTCCTGCCCCAGCACACCACAGCGGACATCGTACTTCTTGGGGGAGATGAGTGAAATAAAAATGATTATGAACTTGCTGCCCCTGTGTCTTCAACCACTTTCCTTGCTCTCGTCACTTACAGAAGAGTACTCAATGAAGACTGAAGGAGGCGGGTTAGATGCACGTCAGGAAAAGGGCTCTCCTTGGCTACGGGCCTGCGGGCCTGCGGGCGTTCCCTCTCTGGGCTCAGGCTCCTAGTGCAGGAAGCACCTCTGAGGCAACTGAATTAGCTCCAGTCAGCAATGTCTGAACTGACCACCTGCCCTGTGGCCTGTGCCTTCAGAAGTCATTGGCTCTGCAGGACGGGTCAAGTGTGCAAAGACATCATCTCAGAGCCCCGAGGACCCTTCACCCCGTTTACTAATTATGTTCCACACGACAGACTGTGGTCTCGGCTGGCAAGCCCGAGGCCTTCCCAGGAGCCGGAAGATCTGCAAGAACTCAGACTGCCAACTTCCTGCTGGCCGCCGTGCCCCTTTTTGTCCTGTCCCCTTCCCCAGCG
>NW_006160165.1:4371758-4388650 GCF_000334495.1 Tupaia belangeri chinensis | reverse complement strand
ACATAGAGACAGAAAGCGAGAAATCACCCCCCAGGGGGGATGGTCACGCCGCAATCCCTTCTCCTCCACTCTCCTCTCGGGATCTTGGGCACGCACGCACATGCGCCCGGCGTGAGTTTTAAGCCACCAGGTCCGGGACACGAACCGCGGTCGACTACGTGGGAGTCCAGCGACATAGCCATTACGCTAACTGCTGGTTCCCGTTGCCTAACTTTTATTAGACATTCATGTTTATCCATTCATTTGAATCAAAATACATATTTGAATGTCCACACAGACATCAACACTACTCTTTATCATGCCAGTTGGACATGTGCTCACCAGAGACAGGCAGAGAGAGAGGGAGAGAGAGCTACGGGGCTTGCCACAGCCCCTCTCCTCCATCTCTCCCTCCTTCAGGGCCTTCGGACACACTCACTTATGCGCACAGCATGTTTCTCAAGCCGCCAGGCTCGGAACTTGAACCTGTGGTCAGCCATGGGGGACGCAGCCGCCTTAACCACTGGCCCACAGGGCTGGCTGTACATCAGACTTTGAATCTAGTCAGTGAGGGCCTTTACCGGCCAGTGCCCGAGAACCAGAGCCTTCGCCCATGACGCCCTCCTTTCCCCTGGGGACGTGAGTTAGCGTGGTTCCGACAGTTCACTCAGCTGTCAGCTCACTTCCGTTGGTGGTTACAGATGTGCCTGGCCAAGTCTCTAGTCACTCACCTCTGTCTCTGGAGTCTCACCCTGGAGCGGGCCCCCTCGGCTGTGTTCTGTACACTGGGAGTGAAATCACTGTTAGTTTTCTGACAAGGGGAAACACTGACAAGCAGAAAATGAAAACCTACGAGTTCTCTCCCACTGAAGCTATTCATGAATACTGGAGCCTAAAGAAAGGGTCTGAACTAAACATTGAATTTGTGGTCCTGGAAGAATCTGGGGATGAGATAAATTAGAGTGATGATAAAGCAAATGAACAACGTTCTTGGTTTCATTTCTTAAGCCATCATGTTAAGGTAGCATGGGACTGGCCCCATGGTCTAGAGTTTTAGGGAAGCAGATCCCACATGGCCAGCCTCAGTTCAAATCCTGGCACTGGTGGCTTGTAAAGCATGCCAGGAATGTGGCATCCATGCTCAGGATTCCAGTGGGGTGGAGACGTGGCGCCTGGCGTGCCCTGGGGTGCTCTCTCTTGCCCTCTCGGGTCTCTCTCCGGCGCTGCACCAGAGAGACCGTGGCATTGACCGCAACTCCTTAAGAGGTCAGTCTCTCCGCCTCCTGCCCCAGCACACCACAGCGGACATCGTACTTCTTGGGGGAGATGAGTGAAATAAAAATGATTATGAACTTGCTGCCCCTGTGTCTTCAACCACTTTCCTTGCTCTTGTCACTTACAGAAGAGTACTCAATGAAGACTGAAGGAGGCGGGTTAGATGCACGTCAGGAAAAGGGCTCTCCTTGGCTACGGGCCTGCGGGCCTGCGGGCGTTCCCTCTCTGGGCTCAGGCTCCTAGTGCAGGAAGCACCTCTGAGGCAACTGAATTAGCTCCAGTCAGCAATGTCTGAACTGACCACCTGCCCTGTGGCCTGTGCCTTCAGAAGTCATTGGCTCTGCAGGACGGGTCAAGTGTGCAAAGACATCATCTCAGAGCCCCGAGGACCCTTCACCCCGTTTACTAATTATGTTCCACACGACAGACTGTGGTCTCGGCTGGCAAGCCCGAGGCCTTCCCAGGAGCCGGAAGATCTGCAAGAACTCAGACTGCCAACTTCCTGCTGACCGCCGTGCCCCTTTTTGTCCTGTCCCCTTCCCCAGTGCCCTGTGGTGGATCGATGGCAGAACATCCCACACCTAGAAGCCTGTGGGCTCCAGCTGCAGGTGGGGGACCCCACTGATAGCCCTCCCTGTCCCGTGCTGTCCTAGCCCCCATGGATGGCCCTGGTCCCCACTGATGGTCCCATCCCCCATGCTGCCCTGGCCCCCACACAGCCCCCGCCCCCACGCTGCCCTGGCCCCCACGCTGCCCCGGCCCTCATGGATGGCCCTGGTCCCTACTGATGGTCCCGGCCCCCACGCGGCCCCGGCCCCCATGGATGGTCCCAGCCCCCACGTGGCCCCGGCCCCTGCCTCCTCGTTTGTCTCTGTGCTTCTGCCCTGACCTTTTCCTTCAACTCTTTTTTAAGAGCCCCATGATCCAGCTGAACAAAGGGTGTGGAATGTCATGGCCCCCTCAGGGTGGCAGTCCCGAAAAACCCTCATGTTTGACTTTCAGATGTCACCTCCTGGCCTGGGTCTGCCCCACCGCTGGGTCTCTGCCTGCTCCCCACTACCGGGTCCTGGGAGGAGCCCCACAGCTGCCAGTGCAGAAACACCTGGCTGTCCTTCCTGTCCTTCCTCCCCCGCTACCTCCCATTGCTTTCCCACTGTGTGCAGAACTGTCCCTCAGGGAAACCACAGGGACCCAGATCCTGGTTCCGGGCGGGCGCTGTCCTGGAGCAGTGCTCGCAGGGACAGCCCTTCTCAGTCAGAACTCCAAGTATTTAAAGTGAAAACTCGCACCACTGTCTTGGGGTGTCAGAGCATCCTTTCCTCTGTGGGTTCTCCTGAGTGTCACTCTCAAAGTCAGATTTGTTTACTGACTACTCCTGTCTACCGTCTCTCCTTCCTGCCAGAGGTGGCATGACGGCAATGTCACCTTCGTTCACGCCTGGCTATGCAGACCCACCAGGAGGCGTCCATCAGTACTTGAGACTCCTCGGCCCTGAAAACGTGGGACGTTTCCTCTCAGGTGGGCACAACATCGCGGAATCTTGGAGTTCCAAGAGGCTCCGGAGGGCCTGGGACCCGGCTGCCCCCACAGAGCGGAAATCCCGGGATGAGTCACTGGCTGACAGTCATCTTCGCTTTCTTCTTGTCCACAGTGAGTCTAGGATGGGGGCCACCTTCTCGTGGCCCACTCCTCTGTGAGAGAACCCTCAGTTCAGCCCAATATGCTTTGGTGAGAATGCTGACTTCCACGTAGACCTACAGGCCAGGCCAGACCTGCAGGCAGCCCAGGGCACCTGCAGCCCATGCACACCCACCTGCCCCCCATTCCCAGCGGGTCCACGGGCTGTGGAGCCTGCGCAGGGCTGGCTGGGCTCAGGGTGGCATTTCCAGTCCTGAGAAGACTTCTGGAAGCTGCTCACGCTGTGGATGTGAGTTCTTAAAGACGTTCTGAAACTGAGGCTGAGGACTGAAGACTCTGTCCTGCTGCCCCTGGGTCTGTAGTCACGGAGCCATGGCATTTCCTTGCCAACGAAGCTAGCCAGTTCAGGTTTCCTGCCACCACACGGCCAGTCATGGGAGGGATTTCTGATGCTGCCCGATCGGAGCTGGTATGGAGGTTGGCTCTCGGTGGGGCCTGCAGCACTCACTACTGTGGACCCTGGCCCTCAGTCGCCCCCGTGACACTGTGTAGGTAGGAAGATGGGGGCAGTGGCTTCGTGTGGGTCTCTTGGCTCAGCGGGATTCACTTACACTGGGCTCTGCTGGCACGTGGGAGAACCCTGCTGCGTGAGTTCTAGAACAGCCTACTCTTTGGCAAAGGAAACTGAACTTGCCTCCCTTGCAGTTTACAATGGTCTCCGTAGCTTGTACTTTATGGCGTAAGTAATCCTACCCCTGGCTTTATAGGGAACACAGGGTCCCTGGAATCACATGCACGCACACACACACAGTTTGCTTAATATAATCCAAGAAGGTCAACTCATGGGTCGAATCCAAATATATAATTCAAATTTGAAAATATTAAAACAAGTCAACTTGTTCACAGAATGTGAGTGGTTTGTACATCTTTTCCAAGCACGTCTGGGAGAAAGAAAGAGAAAGAGAGAGAGAGAAAGAGAGAGGGAGGGAGGGAGGGAGAAAGGAAGGAAGATAGGAAGGAAGGAAGAAAGAGAGAGAGAAAGGTGCTTCTGAGTGAGGGAAGCAGCCTTAGCAGCCCTGGGCTCCTCCTCCACAGCTTCTCCCTCAAGACAGCTCCCTGAGCGAGGACTCACAGCCTCCTGGGGGGACAGCGATGAACTGCGAAGGCCGTGTGCGTGTACGCGCGTGTGAGGGTGGCGGTGCAGGGAGGCGCTCTGCCTCAGACCTGGGGAAGCTGAATCCTTGAACTCTGCACAGCCTGGCTGGGGGCTGGAGGCAGCAGGGAAATGAGGTACTTTTACAGAGCCCTCCCTGCCTGCAGGCGTTTCTGATCTGAGGAAAACACTTTAATTAATATGTAAAACAGCGGTGGGAAGAAAGCAGGGTTAATTTCCAAACCACATCACTACAGGCTGCACTCAGGTTATGAAACCTTGGAAGCTTGAGGAGTTCCTGTTAAACGCACAGAGGCGCTTTCCTGTTGGAGCAGCTCAAGGCACTCCAAGCCCTTTCATCTGCCCCCCACCCAGTGCCATTTCTCCGGGGGTGTTTGTGTGCCTCCAGGGCGCCCCCCACCCCCGCCCCCGGCCTAGAGGCAATTGTTTGGGGCCAGCCTGGAAGCTGCCTCCCCTTTCCTGTCCTGCTGTTTCTCTTATTTCTGCCTGGTTGCCTCTGAGGCTCTAGGGCACAGGCATCTCCACCGCCCGCGAGAATGTTCAGCACTGTCCAGGGTGAGCCGCTGCTCCTCTGCTGCTGGGGGTCATGCATCCAGGCCCGGCAGAGCAGCCAGTGCCCAGGGGCCAGCACCAGCGCCTGCCACACAGTGGGTCTCCCGAGGTCAGGAATGTGAAGAAGCAGAGCTGACCGGGGACTCGTCCTGAGGTTGACCTGCAAGGGCTTCACCAGTGCTTGGACAGCTGATATGACTACAGGACGCAGATGGCTTCCTAGGGATGCGGGGCACGGGTGTCCTTCCCCCACTGGCCCCCCTCTGTGGCTCGAGGATGCCTCAGAAGCAGCCCCGGAGACACCCGGTCAAGGAGTCAGCAGCTGGGGCAGAAGACCCGCTCACAGCGGTGCTGAGCGCAGCACCTGCGGCTGGCATTCGTTCCATTCTCTGGGTGTCCTGGGTGTGGACACCATTGCTGTCCGATGGCTGGACCCGCTCCTGCGGCCCTGCCCTCTCCTCCTGTAGCCCGCTGTCCTCTGCTAACCTCTCTCGTATGAAGGAGGGCCACGCGTACGTCCATCTGTCCAGCCGTCCACCCCGAGTGGGACACACACCAGATCCCACGGTGCACTCGCCCGTGGGGCTTCGAAGTGCCTTGTAAGCATCAGAGAGTTTTCTTGTCTCACGTATATCGGGTCGTCGGAAACTCATGGCGTATTTTTCTATACATCATGACTTTTCTGATGACCCAATAGAAAAACACAAGAACAAAAGTAAAAACAATCTTTAAGGAATTTCTGCATTGAAGAGCTGATACTTAACGAAATAATTAAGTTTGCTGGTAATTTTAAAAAGGATTTTTTTTGCTATTTTTTCCATAAAAATCACTCAAAATTATCTTGCTAGTTTCTCTCTTACTGTAAAACGTTTAGGACTCAAGGAACTAGAAATCCCACAGGTTGACTGGAAGCAGGTTTTCAACTGAGTGTGCACCTGCCTCCTGCAGAGGGCTGTGGACGGTGTGGTCGAGCTTGACCCCCAGGGTTTCTAATTGATGAGTCCCGGGGGCCAAGACCCTGCTTCCCAGCAAGGTCCCAAGTGTGGCTGCGGCCACTGCTTCCAGTGCCCTGGAGACCTGTTTTGGAAGCCTGGCCCGAGAGCCAGGCGCTGCCGGAAGCATGGTCAGTGAGCTCCCACGACTGTCTTCCCTCTCTCTGTCCCTCCCTGCCATCGCCTCCTGCACTGGTGGAGAAGCAGGCTAACCCCTGCCCTTCCCAGGTTTCCAGCTGCTTCACAGCTGATTCCAGAGAGAGGTTTCCTCAGCAGCCATGCACATTTTCTGAAGTCCAACTGGCTCTACCTGGCCACACGCTCTCTCTGGCCCAGCCACTAGATGCCCTGATTATCCAGGTTGGGCCAGGACTACCTATGGGTGAGCAGGTGGCTTTGTGACTGACAGGTCTCCTGACCACTCACATTCAGAATTTCATCTAAAGGAGGATTGTGGGGCCAGTGAAGTGTTACACATAACGATGCAGCTCTCTCTCTCTCTTAACCTCTCTGAAGTTTATTTCATTCGTCAGATAATTGGTTCCATAATACCTATATTTCAGAAGCATTGTGCGGACTAGAAATAGCACCTGCTAAAAACACCAGCCATTGCCTGCCGCGTGGGACAAGTGGAATAAAGACGGCTGGGGACCAAGGGGCAGTCACCGTCTCTGACTTCTCGCTCTCCTGGTACAGGTAAGAGCACCTGTGGGTGTCTGGCATCCGGTGGGTAAACACCCACCGTGTCACCATCCCTGGCCATGTCTTGCTCACGAACTAGTGATCAACCCCTCTCCATCCGTTATGTGAGCACCGAGGCTCTCTGTTGGAAACAGGGCTTCCTGGCTCATTGTAAATGAGGCTGAGGAACTCCCCTCAAGCTAGCCCCATCACACGCCTACTTCCCTCCAGTCAGAGATTCTGGAGCAGCAAGGGGCTCCTCCCACTGCCCAGGCTCATGTTCACGTGGCTCTCACTGCTCACTCCTTGTCGAAGCCCTCTCTAAGCTTCAGGTACTCACAGGTCTCCGAGAGCGCTGTGAGATGAGATCTTCTTTCTTCCAGCTGATACAGCTCCAGCGTTCTCCTCGTAGGTCCCTCCTCCACACCTCTGCGAAGCTTATATTCAGGTAATTACGGTACTCAGTCACCTTGGTGGAGGGGCCAAGTACCCACCTGTGTCCCCTTTGCTGCATGGATAGGGACTCCCACACACCCCAGCCACCTGGAAGGTGACGAGGGCGATAATAACAACTATTGTTCACTGAGCACTTATTTTGTGCCATGACACATCCTCTTTTCCCTGAGCTCTCACTTTGCCTCAGGTAGGTGTTCCATTTTGCAGAGGAGAGCAGGGATCCCTTGGTCCTGTCGGAGCTGCCCGAGCTGTCATTGTCACAGCCCATGGACGCAGTCTCTGCAGTGTCCCTGGTTCTCGGCATCCTCCAGACCTGGGTCAGATCTGTCCCATGAAGAACTGGGGAGCGTTAAGTTGATGTTTCTGCTGCTCTAAATTGGATAACACATAAATTCTCTCCCCTCCACCACTCAGTGAAGTCTTGGCAGTGGGTGAAGACTCCTCACCTAATTGTTGCCATGGGCGATTTTCTCAGATCACTGCCCTGGCCAAGGGCATCACACAGTTCATGATGAGATGAAGAGATGCCTTTGTTGGTGCAAAGGCAGCCCAGGTGACCCACGTCCATCCGTGTCCTGAGTCCCCCCTGATTTTAAGCACCAATTAACTTCAGAGGTTGCTAAGGAGAAGCTCAGACGTCTGTCTTCTTTGCGAGTAGCGAGGGAGGGCCTTAGCTGGGGGAGCAGGCAGGTCCTGCCCGGGTCCCTGTCCTCACCTCCTCTCTGCTGTCCTCAAGCACAACCACCTTGGGGGCGGGCCAGCACTTTCTGGCCACTGCTGAGTCCTGCCCAATGTCCCTGGCAAGCCCGTGACCTCGAATAGCCTGAAGACGAAATTCTGGGCTTTGAATGCCAAGGAATCCTGCCAGTCCATCGGGAAAGGTATTGAAAGCATTTCTCTCCTCGGCAGATACACTTACTTGACTTACACTTTAACGCTTTATACAAGATAAATGAATTACAATTTGGGAGGCCCTACGTGGTCTCATGCCTTCTCCGTAATTGTGCTCTCGTCCATCCACCAAGTGCAATAAATAACTGGAAGAAATGAAGGAGTGACATCTCGGAACTGATTACCTCAAACGCTTGACAATGAAAGTGATAATCAATATGTAACTCCACTTCTATTTGGGTCTGAAGAGGGCTTCTTTGAACTTTGGGGTTGACTGGAAAACATTCCCAATTTATGGAGAGAAAACTTCAGACTTTTGGATGGAGGCAACGCCAGTGGGAACACGAGACGAGTCTGAGAAGATCTGGGCTAGCCCGGCCGTGAACACTGTGCACCTGCGTGACTGGGGAAGGAAAAGACTCTCACCTCACCCGCGGGAGCCAGCTGAGTGGCGGCATGAGACTTGTGGGGAGCCAGTGTGGGGCGTGTGGTCCTCCTTTCCAGCCTCCTCATTTCCCCCCCTTTTTTTCTTTTCTTTTGGGGAGGAGGCAGTACTGCCTAGGGAGGAGAAAGCACATCACACTTGCTGGGTGTGGAATTTAAGAAAGCCTGGGGGGAAAAGAAGAAGGCTTATGATTGAATTCTGCCTATTAATGAAAGTTAATCTAAATCAAGGCTCACATAGCTCTTCCATGAATACAATATTGCACCTACAGGCAGGAGGATTGGGTACATTTTACTATCTTCATTAATCGTCACGCTTGCTGTTCAAGGCAGTGGCTGCAGACCCAGCTGAGAAGAGGCGTCCTCTTTCCTGTCTTCTGTTCTCTCAAGTCAAGAAAACATTCTTTCCTTAGTAAGACATTTCTCTTCTCTCACAAAGACCTGGCTCACTTTTTGTGATATTTAGAATCACTGGGGCATGTTCAGACGTGGGGTTGGCTGAGAGCTCGGACCATGTGTAAAAACAATGCCTGGCGCTCCGCATGGTGTTCATAATCACCATGCTTTGCTGTCCCAGGCAGGCCAGGCAAGGTACAATGAGAAAGACCACTCGGAGGCAAGGCCACTACTGAAGTTTGCCCGAAGGATCTAGGCTTCCTAAGTGAAGGCAATACGGGAACGTAAGCCCAGCCTGCCGGGAAGAGTCGGTCCCTGCAGTGTTTCGGTTTGGTCCAGTCCAGCGGCACTCCTGACCTGCGGGCCAAGTGTTCAGGATGTGCGGTAAGGCGAGATTTCTTGTAAACGATCTTATTAACCAAGCAGACTCTTCCCTGTGGCCCTCTGTTCCGTCCTGCAGCCATCGGCTGTCCTTACAGCTGAAAAAAGAATTCACTGTGGGAAAATCAGTGGACCACTCGCATACGGACGTAGGTCAATGCCAGAGCCCGTGCTGCAGATGTACCGACGTTGGTGCCGCCGGTACCGCCACCTGACCCGGCAATCTCTGGGCATGAGAAGCGCGATTATGGTCAGATTATCTGGGCCGTTGTTTCAATAGCTAATTCAGTGATTTTAGTGAGTAGACAAAAAGCCAGAGCATTTGTGTTGATGTAGATTTTGGACGTCTTTTACGTAGGCAATTCTTGCTCAGTCTGTTTTCCAGGTGGTTTTGAAACTGTGGTTCTGCTTGTAGCTTGGAAAATGAAAGCTTTGGAGCCAGCAGGTGGCATGGAGACTGAGGTGCTGGGTCCCAAATGACCAAGTGCTCATTCAAATTCCGACCTGGCGGCTGGAAGGCACCGGGCACCCGAGAAGAGAATGGAGGAGAAGGGATTGTGGCATGGCACCCTCCACGCGAAGTGGCTCCTTGCATTCCCTCTCTCTGGCTCTCTTTGGTAAGCACATGCATCCTCTATAAAAACTGCAAACTAAAAGCTCTGAAGCCGGCTGCACTTGGGAGTTCAGCAAATCAGGGCAGTTGATTCTGATTTTCATTTGAGGTACAAGTCCAGGAGCTGATAATGCGTTGTGAAGGGGACCACTTTCACCGAGTGCATAAACAGCAGGAAACAGGAGAAAGGCTGGGCAGGCAGCCAGTCTCTGAAGGACCTGCCGCATCTGCATCCACATGCAACTCTGGCTCGGCCCAAGGTGAGAGCCGGTTTCTCCACTCTGGGTTTTCAAGGTTGAGCCTAATGGAAGACAGCGAGGGTGACGGGTAGTGAATAAACAGACTCACCGGCATGGCAGACTTCTTTTCCTTCTCTCCCCAGAGGGCGCATCAGAGAGACAGAGGCAGGAAGAGAGAGCACATCCTAAGTGGAGTGGCTCATGTCACAAATCCCTTGTAATTTCTCCATCCTGCAAGGATTTGGGGCAGGTGTGCCACCTTCCCGGTGAGCTTTTCAAGCTGACAGGGCCAACATCTGGTCAGCCATATAGTATCTGCTTGCCTCAACCACTGGGCCAAGCAGCCCAAGACTTGTGTCCTGTGCCCTGGCACACCTGCTGGTGGGTAGATGCCGAGACCAACCGTCAGGGCTGTGTTTGCTTTTGAAACAAGATGGAGCCTCCATTGCTGACTGGGAACTTTCCAAAGGCATTACAAGCGAATGCCTCCAGGGCATGGCAGTGTGTGGTGAGAGGGTCTCTGGTTGGCAGCATGGCCTCCGCCTCCCCTTCTGGGCACCTGCAGGGAAAAGATGCCCATCTGAGTCCTGTGCTGAGAGCTGAGGGAGCTCATCCTCTGCGTTGGTTCCCAACCGTCCTGCCTTCCACGCTGTGACCTGCGTGAACGCAGGTGGTCGGCAGTGTATGAATCGTGAACGGCAGCATTTTCACGAGCCACACGTCTGTGAAGACCATAGTGGCATAATTTCCAGGAATCTCATGGAAACGCACGTGTTTTAGCACAATGAAGCCAAAGGACAGCACCTCCTTTTGTGTGAAGACAGCCGTTTTATAGGCCAAGTAATGCCTCCATCAAACATAGTCATTATATTTAGTAAACCGGTTATTGATTGCAAATTTGTTCTTGTTTAAGAATGACCTTTTTCTCTAGGTTAAAATGTAGATTGGACTGAGGGCCAGCGGGTGGTGTGGTAGTTAAGACTCTGGCTTCCCACATGGCCGACTGTGGTTTGAGACCTGGACCTGGTGGCTTGAAAATCACACTGGGCATTGCGTGTGTGTGCCCAAAATCCCAAGAGAAGAATGCAGGAGAAAGGATTGAGGCATGACCATTCCCCCTGGGGGTTAATTTCTCACTTTCCCTCTCTCTGTCTCTCTCCATTGAGCATTCATGCTCTACAGCAAAAAGCTAAAAAAGTGAAATAAAAAAAAGTGCACTATGACCCACTGTCTTGTTTTCCTGTTTGCCAGATGTAGGCCGATTTCCGGGAGGGTCAACAAGCGTGTACAACTGTGGTCACCCTGCTCCCAATTCCCTGCACATGGAGACGGTGAGAGCCGCCCCTGCCCATCCTGCAGGACCCCTGATGCCCAGCTGGTGAGCCCACCTCAGCTCATGCCGAACACGAAATTTATGTAAACTTCTACTTTTTATTTGCTCTGCATTAGCTAAGTGAAGCAGGCGAGTGGAATATGCTGTCAAGGCAGAACCCGAATAAGATTAATCAATGAAGTCTGTGCAGCAGCTGCGATGGCTAATTTCGGGGTATAGGGAGGCTCTGAGTGTAGTTTCCTGGAGGGTCTTCGTTGGGGGGCTCATTTGCTTGCTTTTTAGTTGAAACGTAATGTGTGGGGTTTGTTTTTGTGTTTTGCAGTTTATACTCTTAGGTTTTCTTGTAGTTTCATCCCACTAAAAATTCTAACCCTTCTTTAGCTGTGTCTGAGTATAGTATGGCAGTGACCAGTTAAGTAAATAAATTGGTCCCTTTAACTGTGGAGCAGGTGAATGACCTTCTGAAACACACACGCTCTGCTGCAATGCAGCCCCAGAGCAGACAAGTGGCCAGGTGAGGTGCGATTGGTGTGGTGGTGGTGTATCAACCGAGGCAAGGCTGACACCTGGGAATTCTTACGCATTTTCCTAAGCGACTGTTACATAAATATTGAGACCGTGTGTATCTGCAAGTAGTTGTTGCTCTGATATTTAAAGAGACTTCTTATTTCATTTTTCCTTCCTGGAATGAAGAATCAAGAGACCAGGGTTTACATATTGAAAACTAGAGACCAAACCAAACAGTGGCTTATTCTTTAAAGTAAACAGAGCAAAGGCTGTCGGTGGCAGATGGGACCAAGAGCCGGTCTGCGCAGACAAAGAGGAGATTATGAAAACAAAAATCTCTTCCACTGAAATAATTGCCTTTAATTACTGATCCAGGAACTGCATTTAGTGTTTTGCATTTGCACAAATTTTAAGGGTAAACGATGCTGGCAAACGCCAATCAGAAAACAGAGTCGATGGTTTTGGATTTGGTAGAGAGGTATCTGAATGCCCGCCTCCTCCTGACTCTGCCTGCATAGATGCCACTTCTCTCGCAGGCCCAGCTCAGACCCCTGGCTCTTCAGGACCCCCAGTCAGTGCTCTCCCACCTCTGCACTGTGTCCTGAAGCCCACTGCGGCGATGCCTTGTCAGCGGGCTTAACTTCTTCCCTGAGTGACGGCGCGTAGGAAAGAGGCCGGCTCCATCCTGGGTTTGGAGTTCCTACGCGAGAGATGGTAACAGACAGAGGCTTCCATAGGTGAGCCACTTTGCTCTGTGTGCATGGGAAGCTTCGGGGGGTGGGCTGTTCCAGTCTGCCCCTTTCCCTCCCCAGCTGCAGCAATACAGAGTCCATCGTGAACTGGTGGAGGGTGGATATGGAAGTGTGTCCACGAGGCACTCTGGTTTTAAAAGTTTATTGGGGTATTTGGAACAAGACCTCAGGCTGTCTCCAGCCGATAGCAATACCTGATCCTTCAGCCCATGAATGGACAGAAAACGAGTCGTCGTAAGGTTGCTCCAGAGCGGCCAGGAGCCTGAGGACCCCCACCCCACTCAGGGCTTATTGTGCATTCAGCAGGCAGAGCTGGTCCCTGAGGACTGTGAAGTCCTTGTTTGCAGGGGTTGTTGTCGTCGTTGTTGTTTTTAAGTCTGACCCTGGTTGGGGTCATTCTGTGTTCTAGCAAATCCGAGCTCTTTTAAGGAAGAATCATTGACCTCAGTGGACAAGTGTCACAACGGGGCTGGTGGGCCCTGCTGAGACCACTGGGCCTTTCAGAGTCCCCTGCTGGCTCCTGACCAAAGGTCCTCCAGCAAAACTCCACCGGAGTCGAGGACCAAACTCTTGCTGTGGATTCCATCAGCACTCCTTGTAATTACTACGCAGAGTATGCACTTTGTTCTACACGAGCAGTAGTCTCCTCTACTTTTTTTTTTTTTTTTGAGAGGTTTTCGCTATAGGGCATGTGCGCTCACCAGACAGACAGAGAGAGACATAGAGACAGAAAGCGAGAAATCACCCCCCCAGGGGGGATGGTCACACCACAATCCCTTCTCCTCCATTCTCCTCTCGGGATCTTGGGCACACACGCACATGTGCCCGGCATGAGTTTTAAGTCACCGGGTCCGGGACGCGAACCGTGGTCAACTACGTGGAAGTCCAGCGACATAGCCATTATGCCAACTGCTGGTTCTCTCCTCTACTATTTTTCACAAAGTTCTGTTAGGAATCATTAACCTGCTGTGTTTGAGAAAGCAACTGAATTCTATGAATAAAGCTGAACTTCGCTGTAGCTGGAAGCACGGTCTCTAGCCCCAGTGGTCCACGCCATGGTCATGCATCTTTTTAAAATGGTGGCTGTAGGGTGACATCACAATATGAAGAAGTAGATCTGGTAGAAATGATTATTTGTGCGTGCATGTATGGAATGTACATATATAATATATGTAATATATATGTGGTATATATATGAGAGGACTTTAAAAAATTAGTGGAAAGGGAACCAGCAGTTAGCGTAATGGTTATGTCGCTGGACTCCCACGTAGTCGACCGCAGTTCGCGTCCTGGACCTGGCGGCTTAAAAATCACGCCGGGCGCGTGTACGTGCATGCCCAAGATCCCGAGAGGCGAATGGAGGAGAAGGGATTGCGGCGTGACCATCCTTCCTGGAGGGTGATTTCTCGCTTTCTGTCTCTAATGTCTCTGTCTGTCTGGCAAGTGCACACGCCCTATAGCGAAAATCTCTGCAAAAAAAAAAAATTAGTGGGAAAACTGAATTAAAGTACAAATTTATTTTGGTGAAAAAATTAAAATTCATGTATTTTAAAAAGTAACATACATGTTCACAAGCTTTCTGAAAACCCTTTGTACATGTGTGATATGTACATTATGAAAGTGTATATGTGTGTATAAACATTGCATGTCCACACACACATGTGCACACACATACACGTGCACACACATGTCCACACACGTCCACACACGTGCGCGCGCACACACACACACACACACACACACACACACACACACACACACTGGTCCTTTGGATGGTCTCTATTCCTTTGCAAAGCTTTTTCTTATTCCAGGAAAGTATTTGACTTGCAAAAGTGTACTCAAAATATTTAGGTTGTTGATTCAAAATAACTCTTCCTGGAAAAAGCGTGGCCTGTGCTCAGGCTCACAGTGCTATCTGAGTCCGTCCCAAGCTCTGAAGAACTGTATTTCTGGGAGAATTTTGTCCTTTTGTCCTTTCCATAATTCACCATCGACCGTACACTGAGGCGCAGGGACAACTGAGGCTGTTTCACAGAATCAATAGGGGAATTTTATTGCCTTTTAAAACCACTTCTTCCCTTTCTCATTTTCCAAAGTTCAGTGTTCTAGAATCTTTTTTCCATTATCAGAGGCCCTCATTTGTTTACTGAGTTTGCTGTCGTCCGGAAGAATTTGCAAGTTCTCCTTGCAGTAGGAGGTAGCTCCTCAGAGTCGGCACAGGGGTCCGACCTTCCAGCTGAGGTGTGTGCGTGTGACCTGCTCGTTTCTCATCTTTGAGTTACGATACAGTTGTAGTTGGCTAGTAAGTATATACTAAGTAGTAGTATGATTTCTTAAGAAATGAGTTTGGTCTTGGAAAGAAAGTAGATTTCTCTTGTAATCAAAAAGACAAAAACAAAAACAAACCAAAAACAGAAACAAAAACAAGCGCCCTTCACTACTCCCTAAAGCTCCCGAAGCATTCCCAGAGTTCCATCACCCACCTCCTGCCCCGAAAGCTTCCGTTCTCCGCACATCGCTATCGACTTGGCTACAGAGTGAGCTAATTCAGAATAGGACACTGGCCATCTTCCGGGAGGGCTTCCTCTGAGGTGCCCAGGGGCGAATGACCCAGGGTTGTCTTGCCGACTGTGGTCTCAGTGGGCACACCAGGAACCCTTCCTAGGACTTCCCGTACAGGCCCCGAGGCTGACTCTGTGATCCCGAAGGGCCCAGGATGGTGGGAGGAAAACTACTAACCTTGTGTGTGCGTGTTCCGTGAGACTTTGAGGTAGGTGCTGTGCGTACGCTATCTCAGCGGATCTCCGCTCCAGGGACGTCCCACCTGGGCAGACCTTCAGAGGGGTTAAGTGACCGGCCAGTCACGGCAGGTCATAAATGAGGAGGCGGCCTCAGACTCAGGTCAGCATCTTTCTGCTCTTAGCTCTTCAGTGATGGTATCCTGTCGTCATCTTCTTCCCAGGGTCTTAGGCCCACAGACCCTTTGTGGGGTTTCTGATACCCACCTGCTGCTGACCCCTTCAGGTGCCCAGAGCTCGCTCAGTCACGATCCCATACATTGCAAGGGTGGATTCTTAGCAGCACTCACGTCGTGCCCTCTGTTCACCCACTCACTCATTCCCTTACCCGCCCAGCTTCCAGGTTGTTCACTACACTCAAGGCACTGGGTGCGATTCCTTGGAATGAATAACCCCTGCTCTGAAAATAATAATATCATCATCTTTATTATTTATAGCAACAGTGTTACAGATTGACTTGTGCTCACACCTCAGCAACTCATGCATTAAAATTCCTAGACTCCAGACCCACAAAATGAGGCCACTTTTGGAGACTGGGGCTTTACAGAGGTAGTCAAGGTTAGACGAGGTCATTAGAGTGGACTGTAACTCAGTGGAATTGGTGTCCTGGTATGAAGGGTGAGCTTGCACACAGGCATATGCACAGCCAGATGAAGACGTGAAGAGACGCAGGGGGAAGAGCCATTTGCAGTTAAGGAGAGAGGCTGGGACAGGTGCTCCACGGTTCTCTTAGGAGCCAGTCCTGCCAACACCTTGATCTTGAACGTCCAGCCTCCAGAACCACAAGGTGATCAATGGGTGCGTGCAGCCACCCAGGGCGTGGTCCTTTTCTAGTAACTTTAACCAACATAGGGACCCTATGCCTACGCGGATGCAAGGCGTGGCACATGGGGTGTATGCAACACTGGCCTCCGAACCCCACCTTGGCATCACCAGGACTGAGTTAGAGAGTCAGACTCTTGCCTGAGACCACACAGAAGGGCAAGAAGCCCAGGGCTCTAACGCACACATCGGACGCTGAGCCACGAACTTCCACGTGGCCAGTTCTCTTCTCCTGTTTGCTAGATCTCGCTCCCATGAGAGCCGCACTGAGGACTGTCCGTCTGTCTCGCTTGTCAACATCTTCTGAAGAACAATGGCTTTCTCAAGCGGGTAAGATATTCAGGGGTTCTCATGTTCCCAGTCTTCGCATAGCAGAAAAACTCAGGTAGAACGAATAAGGTAATCACATTAGCAAACCATTACCTCTGAGCTGAAGAGCAAATACCCCTGTGATTTCTGGCAACAAAGGATTTCCCTCCCCAGCAGAAGCCAGAGCGTGCTATATAGTATCCTCTTTAATGAACAGGTCACTGTTTACATCACACAACCAAATGCGACTTCAGAATCAGATCAGCTCCGGGTCAGGAGGTCGGGGCTGGCGGGAGCGAACTTGCACATGGCCCGTCTCTGAGGGCTTATGCGGGGAGGCAAGCTTTGCTCCTTTCTGCACCCGCTCTCTCAGCTGAAAAGGTCTTTTTCTCTTGTTGGATCTGGAAATTGTTTACAATTCAGGGAAGAACAAGAGAGGACCTTTGAAAAGCAGGCATTGTGGATATGGATGGCAAATCCGCAGCCTCGTCAGGAATCTGCCTTTCTGGGAGATTCTTTTCAGGTTGGACTGTGGTCTTTGTAAGTGGGTTTCTCTGAGTTACTTTAAGAAAAGATTTATTTTTAAGAAAGGGAGAGAGAGAGAGAAAGAGAGACAGACAGTAGGCAGCCCCGGCAGGGCCCTCAGCCACAGCCCACCAC
>NW_006160165.1:4347755-4371728 GCF_000334495.1 Tupaia belangeri chinensis | reverse complement strand
TTGGCAGTAAAGGAGAGAGTCTGGGACAGGTGCTCCACGGTTCTCTTAGGAGCCAGTCCTGCCAACACCTTGATCTTGAACGTCCAGCCTCCAGAACCACAAGGTGATCAATGGGTGCGTGCAGCCACCCAGGGCGTGGTCCTTTTCTAGTAACTTTAACCAACATAGGGACCCTATGCCTACGCGGATGCAAGGCGTGGCACATGGGGTGTATGCAACACTGGCCTCCGAACCCCACCTTGGCATCACCAGGACTGAGTTAGAGAGTCAGACTCTTGCCTGAGACCACACAGAAGGGCAAGAAGCCCAGGGCTCTAACGCACACATCGGACGCTGAGCCACGAACTTCCACGTGGCCAGTTCTCTTCTCCTGTTTGCTAGATCTCGCTCCCATGAGAGCCGCACTGAGGACTGTCCGTCTGTCTCGCTTGTCAACATCTTCTGAAGAACAATGGCTTTCTCAAGCGGGTAAGATATTCAGGGGTTCTCATGTTCCCAGTCTTCGCATAGCAGAAAAACTCAGGTAGAACGAATAAGGTAATCACATTAGCAAACCATTACCTCTGAGCTGAAGAGCAAATACCCCTGTGATTTCTGGCAACAAAGGATTTCCCTCCCCAGCAGAAGCCAGAGCGTGCTATATAGTATCCTCTTTAATGAACAGGTCACTGTTTACATCACACAACCAAATGCGACTTCAGAATCAGATCAGCTCCGGGTCAGGAGGTCGGGGCTGGCGGGAGCGAACTTGCACATGGCCCGTCTCTGAGGGCTTATGCGGGGAGGCAAGCTTTGCTCCTTTCTGCACCCGCTCTCTCAGCTGAAAAGGTCTTTTTCTCTTGTTGGATCTGGAAATTGTTTACAATTCAGGGAAGAACAAGAGAGGACCTTTGAAAAGCAGGCATTGTGGATATGGATGGCAAATCCGCAGCCTCGTCAGGAATCTGCCTTTCTGGGAGATTCTTTTCAGGTTGGACTGTGGTCTTTGTAAGTGGGTTTCTCTGAGTTACTTTAAGAAAAGATTTATTTTTAAGAAAGGGAGAGAGAGAGAGAAAGAGAGACAGACAGTAGGCAGCCCCGGCAGGGCCCTCAGCCACAGCCCACCCCGAGCCTCGGTCAGCCAGTGCGACGGCGTGTGCATGTCCAGAGGGTACGAGGAGACTCCTGAACCCACACCGGGACCTTCACATGTGGCCACAGTGTCACAGGAGGCACGCTACGTCTGTGGCACGTGGCTGCACACCCGCTGGCTCCTTTCAAGACGTGCTCATCTTACACACAAGCGTTTTCATACAAAGATTTTTAAAGAAACCGGGATAGATTTTTAGTGTTTATGTCATTAACAAGTAGAATTTCCCCCTGAAAGTGTTTAAAACCGAAATCTAATGCAAGAGGTCATCTCTCACTTCGGGAAGCCCTAATTGAGTGAGATGAAGTCAATCACTGTTGTGTTTATGTTGTAATGCTTGGCCTAACAGGATGAAATCGTGAGTCTGGGGGGGACTTTGGTCCTCATTATGTATTTTCCCCGTTAGAATCGATATTTAAACGTTTTTACCTAATAACTTGGGCTTTCCCTTCTTGTTAAAAACATGGCCACTCTTACCTTTCAGTCTGTCCATTTAAACCATTGCTGTCCATCAACAGCATAGACTTGAAATTCAGCGCAGACTCGCAGTCCGCAAAGCAAAGGCGGGCGGGAGGGTGGGAGCCGGGGAACCCTGTGGGGAACCCTGTGGGGAAAGCCCTCCTGCACAAGGGGTCGCCGATGCTGGGTCTCCCCCCACACCCCACCCCCCCACGGAATCCACATTTGGGGAAGGGATCATTTCACAAAGGCCAGTGTCCCACAGTCATGAGGGGAAGCCTTGAGCTGGGGGACGTGCACCTCCCTGTCCCCCATGCAGGGCCAGCAGGTAGCACGTGACTAAGGCGCTGGACTCCCGGTGGGCAACTGCGGTTAGAGTCACAGACCCGGGGGACTTGAAACTCACACTGGGTACGTATGTGTGCTCCAGATCCCAGAGAATGGAGGAGAGGGGGTTGGGGTATGGCCACTCCCCCTTGGGGGTGACTTCTCACTTTCTGTCTCTCTGTCTCTCTGGTGAGTGCCAGTGCCTTAGAGCAAAAATCTCTTGGAAAAAAAAAAATACTTGTTGGTTCCAAGGCAAGGCTCCTGACCTTAGCTCAGTGGTTGCCAACAGCTTTCAGATGCCCCTGGTTACTTGGTGAGTTTGTGCCCTACAAATTGCTGCCTTGTGCAGCCTCACAGGCAGCTGGTGGTTCTCGCTCCTCGTCACGCCATGCCCGGGCCTGGCTGGGGAGCTCTCACGCAGTTGCCAGATTGATGCTCCGAAGAGCAAACACCTTTCTCTTAATGATCGCTTTCAAAATGAACCCAATATTCATTTAAGAATATGAATACTGGGACCAGTAGATGGCGTAATGATTATGTTGCTGGACTCCCATGTTGTCAACTGCAGGTCAAGTCCCGGACCCAGAGGCTTAAACTCACACTGGGTGCGCGTGTGCATGCATGCCCAAGATCCCAAGAGAAAACAGAGGAGAAGGGATTGCGGCTTGGCACCCCCATGGGGGTGATTTCTTGCTTTCTCTCTCTCTCTCTGGTGAGCACACGCACCTTATAGCAAAAATCTCTATTAAAAAAATACAAAATAATATGAATAGCTTTAGCCTTCCATTGCTCATGAATATGGTTGTCCAAGGTTGAAAGTTAAGAAAAAGAGGTAAACATTTCCTCTGGTTTTTTGCTTGTCATGAGTGACAGTGAAAAGTTCCATGGCAAGAGAAGATGTTAGCAGGGAGATGGGGTCAGGTGATAGCTTACCGTAGCTTCTGACTCTCCTGCCCTCTCCATGAGGAGGGCATACCAACAGAAGGCGTGTTTAGAAGTGCGTGCTCGGCCATTTCTGGTCTCAGTCGTGAAAGAACAGCAGTTCAGAGCAGAAGGCGGGGTCCGTTCAACCTAAAGGTCCCCGGAAAGTGGGAGCCTGAGGCTCCGGCTGAGACTCACACTCATCGGGGTTGTCCAGAAAAGTGTGCAGTGGCTGATCAGGCCAGCTGGGATGCTGCCCAGGGGGCCAGTGGGTCTGTGAGCTGCTCCTCAGGGTTCTTGAGCTCCTATGGAATAAGGTGCAGCCAATCGGTGACCTGTGGTTGCAATGAACCAATGAAAACTCGACAGCCTGTAAGCGCCCTTCTCTTTGCCCTACAAACCGGCTGTTTTCCTTGCCTTGTTGATAGTGTGTCTGGGAAGCAAGACGTTTGCTCATGGGCTGTTTGTCCTGAGCCTTGACTCAAATAAATCACTTTTTATTTCACTTTGCTGTCCTTCACCCTTGTGTTATTTATTTATTATTTATTTTTTGGTTGCCTTAAGGGGTTAAGGTCTACCAATGCAGTCACAGACCCAGAAAGGTCAATGGAAGTTTGAAACGCTTGGAAGACCGTTCACTTTTATTGCCTCTAGGAAGTCTGTAGGAAAACAAAACAAAACAAAACAAGACAAAACAAATAAACAACAACAAAAAACCCTCCAGAAAAAAAAAGGAAAAAAACCCTCAAATTATCTCCCCATGTGATAGGGTTCCCAGAAAGCACTGCGGCAGGGTTCCGCCCTAAATGGGCTGCAGGAAGTGGATCTTTGAAGGTGAGTGGAAATGCGTCCAAGTCCAGCACGGCGCCGGAGCAGTAAGAGCAGATTTCTCAGAGAGAATGCCGTGTCTGAGTCCTCTAGCAGTCTGGGTTTTGAAGGGTACCTTACTTGCAACCCTGAGGAGTTTTCAGGTAGATTTAGTAGGACTTGCTAGGGCTCTGTCCTTTCAGATTCATTTATAATTTTTTTAAGTTTGATCATATATCCTCAAACCCCTCAGGAATGGCTAGAATGGATTCTAGGTAAAGAGTTACTCATTTTCAGTATGCATAGGCCGAGAGCGGGTGGGTTCGTCCTCGCAGATGGCTCCAACTGCTCCCAGCTGATGGGAAACCAGGTGAAATGACTGTTCTGGAGAAACAGGAGCGACTGGTTCTCAGTCTTTCTGGTTCAGTTGTAGAGTCCGGAGGTTAGGCATCCCCAGTGGGACCAAAATTCTCTGGAGAAGGTGGAATGTGTTTATCAACAAATCAACAGAAGTGTTGACTCTTTAACCTTTCTCCTCGCCCCCCCCCCCCCCCTCTTCCAGGCATTTTGCCTAAATCCGTTTCTTTCTCTCCAGGGCCCTCTGCTAATCTCTCCAAACGTGTTAGCTGATAACTTAAGGTGTGACCACTCCCAGGAGTATTGCATTTCAAAAGAGGCCTCCAAGATAGAAGACTTCAATTAAAGGAGCTGGAGAAGGGAGGAAGGCCGTTATTTTTCAACCTACTTGTAAGAGGAGTTCCAGCCCGTTTAACTCCCTATTAGCTAGAGCCCCCTCTTAGCGCCTCCTGCACTTAATCCCTCCATTCTGAGCTCCCAGGACTCTGAGCAGTGCTCCTTCCTGCAGCGCCTAACACCACAACCATTTCAGCCTACAATTCCGTGTCTCACCTGTGCCTTAGCTGCAGGTTCTAGAGAACGTGGTTGATTTCGTCCAGAATGGAAACATTGAAAGCACTCAACTGCTACCCGACCCCTCGACAGTGTGTGAAAGAAGGCCTCACCTCTCCAGAACTGTACCTGCTGCAGTAACCTGGGTGGGTTGTGCTTTCATAAACCCAGTAACCCTCCTATGCTTTGGGTGTAAAATGTCATTACTGCGTGGCTTCCTATTTTCTCAGATATTTGGACACATAGAAACTATGAGGCCACCAGCATGCCAGGGTTTGCTAATTAAGGTTCTGTTCTGCCCCGCTTTCTCCCTCCAATATATATGGAATATGGACATAGTTATGTCGGTATTTTCAGTTCATTGTCATGTAACTGGAGTTACAATGACAATGATTTACAGATTAAAAATCAATCTCTCTTTTTTTTTTTAAGTTCTTTTTATGGCCAGCCGACATGACATTGGATGTGCAGTGTTCATCCAATGTCTAGTGTCAGAATTTAGGTTACGAGGGCTTTCCCCTTCATTATTTTGTTTTGATTTCTCTCCTTCAAAAAACAAACAAACAAACAAACAAAAACAAGGACACTGGACGTCGCGTGCGGTGTGGGGAGCAGTGCCAGCTTCGGTCTCTTCGGTCCGTAGGGTTGTGATGGCCTTGTGCTTATTTGGGTGGTGCAAGGGCTGCAGCAAGCAGTGAGAGAGCCTGTGTCCCAGCAGCCTGCCTGTGTGTCCCTGCGGCAGGCAGGCCATACCTGCACCTGCAGGGGGACGGGGTGGCTGGGAGTGAGAGGTCAGCGTGGACAGCACCGGAGGGGAGAACTCGCTGCAGTCGGGTTCCTTCCAGTTCCCCCACTTTCTGGCTGTAGCGGCTCCAGTGTAGGCAGAGATCCGCTGGGTACACAAGCCAAAGGGAAACCGTCATCTCAGATTTGGAAAATTCAATGAAAGACTCTTAGTAATTGAGTTTTCAGGTATTGCCATCTGTAGAAAGTCTTTTAATCTTTTCTCAATAACAATTTCTTTTAAGTTTTGGACTTTAAAGAATGGCTTTCTCCCTGAAACAAGGTAGGAAGTTATGCAACAGGATAGAGGGTACTGAGGGGCTTTCTCGGCCCCACTTCTCAGGACTGAGCTCAGGTTACCTGGGCAGTTACTGACCTGCAGCTTCCACTCCTAGCCTCCTGCTAAGAATCACATTTTGCTAGGCTGGATTTGCTTGTTTCAGAAGCAGCTTTCTTCCGAATGTTACTCTTAAGTCAATGTCAAAGGACATATTTGTTAATGGATATAATTTTTTGGCTCTCAGTTAAAAATATTTTTAATGGGCAATTTAAAAAATACACACAAACGCTGGGACCAGCAGTTAGCGTAATGGCTATGTTGCTGGACTCCCATGTAGTCCACCGCGGTTCGCGTCCTGGACCCTGTGGCTTAAACTCACACTGGGCACGTGTGCGTGCGTGCCCAAGATCCCGAGAGGAGAATGGAGGAGAAGGGATTGTGGCGTGGCCACCCCCCCTGGGGGGTGATTTCTCGCTTTCTGTCTCTCTGTCTCTCTCTCTGTCTGCCTGGCGAGCGCATGCGCCTTATAGCAAAAACCTCTCCAAAAAAAAAAATAATACACACAAACATTGGGAACATGGTAAAATGAGTAGCAGAACTTACCACCCAGCTGCAGCCATTACAGACCCATGGCTGGCCTTGTCCCACTACACGGTCCACCCTGGGCCAGAGTAAGAATGTCAGCTATTCGGAGAAGTGGAGAGCCAATAATCAAGGTGGGCAGTATGTGTGTGGGCGGGTGACAGAGAGATTTGCAGGGTTGGGGCTTGACTCGTGGTTCCAATATGTGTTATAGCTTATAGACCCAAACTGACATCAGAAGTATGGCTCCAAAAAATTTTATGCCTACATTTTAATCTCAAATGTAATGACTTACTGTGTGTATTCGTAAGACATTAGCTCTCCACGTGTAAACAGAAAAGTACAGTCAGCTCTCTGGAAGTTCATATCCTCAGATAGTTATCTCTGTGTGGATAAAACATCTAGTTCATGTTTAACAGTGAAAGAGGCAGAATGGGTTCTGGGCAGAACTGAAGAGTGACCTGGGGTCTGGTCACTTCAGAGTGTCTTTAGGCAAGTCACTAATCAATTATTCTGGGCTACTCTTTATTGTTTCATTCATTCATTCATTTTAGTTTTTTTTTTTTGCCACAGGGCACATGCATTTGCCAGAGACAGAGAGACACAGAGACAGAGAGTGAGAAATCCCTTCTCATAGCAATCCCTTCTCCTCCATTCTTCTCTCGGGATTTGGGGTATGCTTGCACATGCACTTGGTGTGATTTTCAAGCGGCTGGGTCCGGGACTTGAAATGTGGTTGGTTATGTGGGAATCCAGCGCTTTAACAACCACACCACCTGCTGGCCCCTCGTTCACTTATTAAACATAAATTGGTGTTGATTTTCTATCAGACATTGTGGGGACAAATAAATCATCTTTCTAGAGAGAATGTGAGTAGGGCGGATGTTCTTCAGATCTGATGATATATTTTTAATTGTTTCTTTTGTGTTAATTTTATTTTCTGAAGCATCCTTTGTTTCATGTTGCTTACAAGATTAAGCTTTCAGTCTAAAGTCTGAGACTCCCCACACTGGCTTTCCAGCTTCACGTGCCTTCTCCCCTCTCCAACCATTCTCTCCAGTGACTGTGATCTGCAGACCTGACGGTCTCCTCTTTCACCCTTGTTTCCACAGTGCTGGGCCCCGTGTGTCGGATGGCATAATGGTTACATCGCTGGACTCCCATGTAGTCAACTGCGCTGTGAGTCTCAGGCCCGGCTTGAAACTCACGTGTGGTGTGCCCAAGATCCCGAGGGGTTGCAGCAGGGCCTTCTCTCCTGGGGGTGGGAGTGTGCTTTCTCACTTTCTGTCTCTCTGGTGAGTGCATGTGCCCTATAGTAAAGATCTCTCCCCCCAAAAAAGAAAGGAAAACGTAATGGGCTGCTAAGCGAAGCTGCAGCCTGGCTCTCTCCCTGCCTTACGGTGCTCCTTCCCCTCAGGGTGTCGTAAAAGTACTGCAAAGCAGGGGAACCAGCAGTCAGCGTAACGGCTATGTCGCTGGACTCCCACGTAGTCGACCGCGGTTCGTGTCCCGGACCCGGTGGCTTAAAACTCACGCCGGGCGCATGTGCGTGCGTGCCCAAGATCCCGAGAGGAGAATGGAGGAGAAGGGATTGCGGCGTGACCATCCCCCCTGGGGGGTGATTTCCTGCTTTCTGTCTCTATGTCTCTCTCTGTCTGTCTGGCGAGCGCACGCGCCCTACAGTGAAAATCTCTCCAAAAAAAAAAGGTACTGCAAAGCATTACTTCGTAGAATCCTAGGTGTGATCCACTTAGAAGATCATGAATGAACAGCTAGATTTCATTTTCACTTTCTGAAATAGTTAGATTTTCAGGTTTTTCTCAAGAACTAATCATTTTAAAGAAAAAATCAGTTGCTAAAGGTTTTACAGTCACCATGAAGGTATCTGATGACATTTGTTAGCCACAAGGCCAGAAGTCTAGATATTTGGAAACACCTGGATGTCCTCAGCACATGCATAAAATTTCTTTCATGATGTCTTCCACAATCTTATTTGAGAGTAAGTCTCAAAAGTAGAAGTATTTTGTTTCACTAGCACTGCTTCAACCAAAATACATTGTTTAGGGCCGGCCCTGGAGCCCGATAGCTAGGGAAGCTGGATTCCATATAGCCAACCAAGATTCGAAGACCAGCCCTGGTGGCTTGGAAAACACGCTGGGTGCATATGTGCGCACGCCCACATCCGACAGGATGAAGAAAGGCAGGAGAAGGGATTGTGGCATGCCCACATCCCATCAGGGGTGCTTTCTCCCTCTCCTATGTCTCTCTGTCTCTCTCTGTGGAGTTTATGCACCCTCTGACAATTAAAAAAAAAATCTTTAAGAACCCCGAACTTGAAAACCTTGAATGATAGTAATCCTCATGTCCAGAGGCCCTGGAGGGCACATGAAGCACTGTCACGGATTCTGGGTGTTTTTGAACTTATAATAAACAGTGAGGCAAGAAGTTTGTAGGAAATTACGTATGTCCTCATGCTGAGTGACGAGGAAATTGGGTTTAACCCTCATTTTAGTGCTGGATAGCGAGTAACAAAGAAGATGGAGTGTGGTTTTGGGGGGCTAATCAGTGACCCATACCACCTAAGAGCTTGAGCCACCGTGAGAGAATACATGATCTGGACAAAAAATAGGTGAGAGAATGTGACAGTCGGGAAAAGAACCACGAAGTGCAGCGACCGTGTGCTGTTGTGTGTACCGACCGTGCTGATGCATGCGCTGACCGTGTGGTCCTGTGTGCACTGACCGCGTGGTCCTGTGTGCGCTGACCGCGTGGTCCTGGGTCCTCATGTACCGACTGTGCTGATGCATGCACTGACCGCGTGGTCCTGTGTGCACTGACCGCATGGTCCTGTGTGCGCTGACTGTGTGGTCCTGGGTCCTCGTGTACTGACAGCGTGGTCCTGCATGCACTGACAGCGTGGTCCTGCGTGCACTGACAGCGTGGTCCTGCGTGCGCTGACCGCGTGGTCCCACGTGAACTGCCTGTTGCTGTGCACTCGGCCCCGGCCACGTCAGAGCAGAAGCGGTGTCGTACTTCTCAGGCTGCACTTTCCTCCTCTGGGTGACTGGGGCAGTGTGAGGGCGGAGGTGCTTCTGTGGACGCGTGGCTCCCCCCACCCATGTCCGGCACGCGGTCAGCAGTACACACTGGCCAGCACTGAGCACCTGCGCTTGGTGGAGAGGAGCCAGCCTCATGCGCTCGTCTGTACGATGCTCTGCATTCCGTCCGCTCACGTAGCCGTGGAGAAAGTGGACAGCCTACGTAAGCCCTCCTGCCATGTGCTGGCTGCACTGAGGACCTGTGGGCAGCACCAGGAGCTGCATCCTCCCTGTGAGGGCACAGACCGGCCCATCCCTCCCAGGCTCCATGGGCTCCCAGGGAGCCAGGACCATGTTCTCACCAAGCCATCGGCAGGGGACAGGCACAGGAGGTGCCCAGCACGAGAGGACACCCCACGTGGCCATCCTGCTTCTCACGGACTCGGCCCCATGGTCCCAGCAGGTGCTCACCTGCCGGGACATGGAGGTGCTGGCCTCACTCCTGGGCTTGGCCCCAACTAGACAGTGCCTGTGCGCCCTGGCCCCAAGCACGTGCTGTGTCCTGCCCTGCCCACTTCCTCCCGTGACCCTGGGGTATTAGCAGACATCCCGGAGAGAGCCTTGCCTTTATCTAGATGCGTGTCCCTGCCTGCCATAATCTCTCTCCTCTCTTCGATCACGGGAACAAGGGCCTCCCCTGGACCCTGCCGTGGTTCCACGGACTTCCCAGGAGACACTGCGCCTGACCTGCAACTGCTCCGCTCCCCTCACACCCCTCCCCGAGTTCCTGCCACTGCACTACTGCCCCTCTTGGGAGTCTCTCCCGTGACAAGACGCGTATGGTTTTGCATCAGGTTGCATCAGGTGATGTCAGAAAGCAGAGTGTTCTCCAGGGAGCCCGCGGGACAACAGAGAGGAGGCGCGGAGGCCGTCTAGGGTTTCCACCGGGAACACCTACCTGCTGCTGCAGGTGCTCCTCCTCCAGTCCCTCTGCTGTGTTGTGAGTGTGTGAGTGAGCATGTGAGAGAGTGTGTGAGTGTGAGAGTGTGTATGAGTGTGTGAGTGAGCGTGTGAGACTGTGTTAGTGTATGACCGTGTGTGTGTGTGTGTGTGTGTGTGCTCTCCCTCATGGGCATCAGAAACACATTCTTCATCCTTGGGTGTTTTCTGTGGTTCAAAATTCATTCTACTTCTTTAGTAACACTCGGGCTTCAGCACACAACTCGATCTCGTGCCCATTGGATCTCGAGGAGAGATGACGAAAAGCTCATCGACACCACAGGCCCCTCAGGAGAGGCTCACCCCAGAACTGGTACACTCTCGTGTCCATCGGATCTCGAGGAGAGATGACGAAAAGCTCATCGACACCACAGTTCACCCCAGAACCGAACACTCTGGATGACCATCCTGTTGGAGAGAACTTGCTCGTTGGCAAAGAGTTCCCTGAGGCCAATCTTCTAAAATAAAAATGTGTATGTAAAAAACTAAGTATTGTTTGTTGACAACTGAAGTAAAAATATGATTTGGTTTGACCTTTGTTTTGTTTTTTCTTTTCCTTTCCTGTGAGTGAGTGAGAGAGAGAAAGCTTTTGTTTGTTTTTGCTGTAAGTGGTGTGTACTTGCCAGGGAGAGACAGAGAGATAAAAGGGATCTCGAGGAAGAAGGGAAGAAAGAAAGAAAGAAAGAGAAAGGAAGGGAGAGAAAGTGAGAAATCACCCCCCATCCCTCAGTGGAGATGGCCATGCCGCAATCCCTTCTCCATTTTCCTCTCAGGATTTTGGGCACACATGCATATGCGTCTGGTGCGACTCTCAAACCACTGGGTCCGGGACTTGAACTTGCTGCAGGTTATGTGAGATCCAGTGCCTTAACCTCCATATCACCTGCTGGCCTCAAAGGACATTTTTGACAGGATCTCATAGGCCACCATCCTCCTCCTGCCCCGGCCTCCCCATCAGCTAGGACTATGGTGCGTGTGACCACTCGGCCGGGTCGGGCTTGCCCAGGAGCTGAACTCAGGCCTCCCCGGCCCCAGCCTCATGCAGTGGCACCTCCTGATTCATTTCTTTCTTTCTTTTTTTCCTGCTACTGATATTTGATTAAACTTCATCAAAGACCCTCTAAGTCACCAGGCCCCAATTTCTTCTCCGAGGAGGCTTTGGTCCTGAGCTATGGTGGATGCCAGGAGCCCAGTGGAACTGCCAGGATCACTCCTCAGAGGGTGCGGCTGGCTGGGGGCCCTTGGAGGAGCCATGAGCTGCCCCACTCCATGCGGGCTGGAGCTCCATGTGCTTGTAAACTAAACTCGTATGAAGATGAGGAAAACGCACATGCAGACGTGGGGTCACGGGTCACACCTGCTGGTCTGGCTCCCAGCTCTGGTGTCGGGTGAGCAAAATACGACGGGGCAGTCCCCCCACCCATGAGGGGAAGCCAGCGTCTCACGGACTCTAAGGGTCTGCCCCATGCTCTGCGTCCTCAGGCCTGCCCACCTGGACGGCCAACCTGAAAGACTACGAAGGACTGGGAGGGCCAGCAGGGGGCCTGGGGACTCGGGTGGCCAGACTCGTGGCCAGCTATGCAGCTGGAATTCCTGAGCAGCAGCTTGGGAAGCACCAGATGCGTGTGCGTGCGTGTGTGTGCGTGTGTGGGAGGAGAAGGGATTGGGGTGCAGCTGTCCCCCTGGGAGGTGCTTTCTCACGTCCCCTGTCTTCTCTGTGTCTCTCTGGTGAGCACGTGCTCCCCATGGTAAACATTAAAAACAAAAGCACCCAGAAGGGAGTGTGTGGGGGGCTCTGTCTGCTGCTCTGTTCTCTCCAGACATCCTGGAGGTTTCCCTTAGACGTGAGGACATTTCTCCAACTGCACTTCACACGCAGGCAGTGGAGGCCCTGCTGGTGGGATGGCGTGGCAGACAAGGACGGGCGTGCTTGGCGACCCTGGCCTGGCTCCCTTTGGCTCTGAGCAGGTCTGAGGCAGGCTAGCTCCTGCCCCTGGGCCGCACCCCCTCTAGCCCTTAGCCCCAGGAGGTCCAAATACAGGAAAGCACGCAGAGCGGGGTGTGGGGTTGGGTGTCCATTGACCGTGGCGCCCCTGCTGCCCTGCCCAGAGCCTGCTACCGGCCGCTGGCGTGGCTTGTTCTTCCTTTCTGGCCCCAGGGTTCCTGCCACATTTTCCTCTGCCCACAGGCCCCTCAGCATCTTCAGTTCTGGATCCTGGGCGGCGCCTGCTGTCAGGGCTGTCTGTACCCGGGTCTCCTCCGCTTTCTCTGTGACAGCAAAGTCCCCGCAGCCCAAGGAAGCTTCTCCCTCTGCGGCTCAGAGCGGCCCCTGACCTGGCCGGTACTGTCAGGGTGGGGGCACAGCCAACGTGGAGACCCCTGCCGCCCTCCCCTGGCCACCTTAGACCTGGGCAGGTGGGTTGGGTCACCGGGCCCTGTGTGAGCACGGTGGGGTGCAGGGGGGAGAAGGGACTGTGCAGCCACTGTCACCACAGGTGGAGCAGCCAAGCGCCCTACTGTGTGCTCCCCGTGGGCTTCCACCTCCCACCGAGGCCAAGGTCAAGAGGGCAGGATGTGGGGTGGGGGTGGGGTGCGTGAAACAATTCCCGAAGGAGAAGGCTGGAGGGAACGCGCCAAGGGCCACAGTTCATCGAGGGCTTGGCACACAGGAGGCCACGTGGGCTGCCCTGCTGGCCCCAGGTGAGGGGCAGGAGCTGCCAGAACGATGCTGACCAGAGCCTAGTAGGTAGAGGGCCTTGGTTTCTTACAGCATTCCCACAGATGGGGGGAAGCTCAGAACATTCCAGGGATCACTCACCTGGGCCTGCAAGCCCATAGAAGTCACAGACGGCTTCAGGGGTCCCTGGGGCGACGGAGGACCCAATGAGGACCCAGTGAGCAAGAAGAATGGTGGGAGGTTCCAGAAGATGGTGGAGGGCGAGCCAGACGTTAGCTGTGCAAGGCAGGGCAGCACCAGGCAGGCCGGGTGGGTGGTCAGGACTGAGCGCTCAGTGCCCAGCATGGCTTTGCAAGGGCCGGAGCGAAGAGACTGTGACGACTGTAAGCTGTAAAGGTTTCGCTCTCTCGACAGGAAAGAACACGCATGTGTTATCCATTCCACTCCAGAAGAAAACGAAACTGACGGACGCGGTGAGCCCCGACTAAGCATGGGTGAGAAACGAGCAGGCCTGCACCACGGCCCAGTTGTTACAGAGCCGGATCCCACGTGTCCTTACTGCACGGTGTGAATCCCGGCCCCCATGGCTTGCTGCACATGTGCATGGGTGCCTCAAATCCTGGGAGGATGGAGAAGAGGAGGAGAAAGGGTTGCGGTGTAACCACACTTCGCTGGGGTTTGCCTTCTCCCTCCGTCCTTCTGGTGGGCAGGTGTGCACTCTGGCAAAAAAAAAAATAAAATAAAAAAGGTAGAAATTAATGAATCAAAACCTAAAAAGATTATGGTATCAAATATCATAGTTTAACACTTGATCTTTTGTATCGAGATGTTAATATCGACATCACCTTTGCAAGGCTAAGAGGAAGCTCGATGTACAGACAGCCCGCGTTGGAGAGTGGGTGTGGGGTGGGGCCACAGCTTGGTGGTGAGAACACGGGCTCTGGCCAGTCTACGCGGCATGGCTCAGCCCTGCCTGGTGTGGGATCCGAGCACGGCTGCTCAGAGGCCAACCTCGGACTCCCTGCACTTCACAGAGCCTGCGAGAAGCCCGGGCCACCATCTGTAAAGTACGAGAATGGGGTGTTTAAATACACGCGTGTGGGCCCGGAAACCAAAACATGGCCAGGAGCTTCAGGAAGTCCGACGATGGACTCACAGACAGCGGCCACCTACTTTGCCTTCACCTGAGACGAACCATTACTAAGGAACCGCGTTACCACGTAAAGGAGGGGCAGGAAGCTTGAATGTATCAGGGCTGTGGAAGGCCGGAGAAGAGCTCGCACGGGCGCACTCGTCTGCAGAAGTGTGTGCTCTCCATTTACCTGCTCGTTGATGAACACGGACGACCTCGCGTGTACTCTGTATTGCTCCAGTTCTAGTGAAATTTAGGTGAGTTGCCATCTTATTCATCTTTTTTTTTCTTTTACATTTCAAAAGTAACACGTGCTCCTTGTCACAGAAGTGAGAGGACGAGAGGTAAGGATGAGAAGCGGACAGCTTCACGTCCTCTGCGCCCCGATCTCGCCTGCCTGCTGTTGTCTTTGAAAATGATTTAAAACACCTATGCCCCCACTCTGTCGCGCCTGTCAGTCACCCATCCATCAATCTGCGTGTCAGTCATCTGCCTTTCTGCCTTCTCTGTCCGGGCCGCTTGTGTGTGTAGTTGATCCAGGGGGGTAAGACTGGTTTTGCAGTTTGTTTTCTCACACTGCAGCTCTCATGTGGTGGACATTGTATAGTATATTACAAATGTATTATAATCAAACAGGTTTGTTCTCTTTAAAACAAAGCGAGCAGGGCCAGCAGGTAGCCTCGTGGTTACGGTGCTAGATTTCCACATGGTCGATCATGGTTTGAGTCCTGGACCTTAAAAAGCACACTAGGTGCATGTGCGTGCGTGCCCAAAGTCCCAGGAGGAGAATGAAGGAGAAGGGATTGCGGCGTGGCCATGGCAGGGGGCCGATTTCTCTCTCCCTCTCTCCGTCTCTCTCTCTGTTTCTCTGGTGGGCGCACATGCTTCATGGCAAAAGTGTAAAAAAAATAAAGACAAACAAAAACAGAGTGAGGGGCAGACCTGCAGCAGAGGAGGGGCAGTCCCCTGGCAGAACCACGCCTGCTCCTCAAGGAAGCGCGTGCCGGGCCAGGGTCCTTGCCAGGGCCTGGCTGCCACCTGGCTGCCCACGCCTGCAGTGCCCTCTTGTCTGCTGCAGCCTTCACCTCTGCTGCTCTCTCATTCCATCAGGAGGCACTTAGGTGTGGAGGCATCTCCCCCTCCGCTGCGTCCTTGATGGGCTGTTCCGTAAGTAACTTCCATTGCTTTTCTTTTCGTCTCTTTCTTTCTAATTATTTTGTTTTTAAACATCTCTCTTACATACTTTGACCTACCTGGGTATGTTCTATAGGATTTTAGGTTTTCATTTATTCATCTGTTTATTTCCGTTCCTCAGACTGGGAGGCCTCTCCACTCTCCTGGCTTAGCTGTCTGGTCCCCCGGGGGGAGGGGACTGCTCTTCTAAGTAGTCAGACGGGCAGGCCTTGGACTGACCTGGGTTGGGATTGTGTTTTAATCCCTGGCACCCTCCTCTTCTGGGAGTGCCATCCTTTTCCTCCTTTCTGCTGTGCCTCCCCCCTGCCTCCTTCTAATTGTGGCCAATTCTAATTTTATGGGTGCAATTTCCTCTCTAATCTCTCAGGATCAGATTGGGGTTTGTTGTTTTCTCTCTCCCTGCTTCCTCTCAGGTGAGCTGTTTCATTGGCTCGTCCTCACCACAATATTCCACACTGGCATTGTCATCCTGTCTGGGGCAGCCTTGGCCTTTTGGATCATTTTTATGAATGAAGGCCGTGTGGACTGTGGCTGGTGGCTCCAGGTTTCCTCTGCAGCTGTGCATGTCTGTTTCCTGAGCGGGCCGCTGCCTCGAATGGCGGGTGCAGGCCTGTGAGTGGGTGCACAGACAGTAGGAAGAGCAGCAGTGGGGCCTGCTCCCCCACGCCCCTCCGGGCCTTCTGCCAAGCTGGGACGGCTCTGCCAGAGCTGATCACAGCAGACTTCCTCGGTGTGCGGTTCCTGGCTTCCCTCTGACTTGGGCATCTTTTCCACAGTAACTGAGGCCTAGGCCAAAGAGCTTCTTCGTGGTTCTGTTCCTAAGAAGTTAGGTCTAAATAAGTTGCTAACTACCTGGAAGCTGTGTGAGAGGTGCATGTGTGAATTACCAGACTATCTCCTTTCCTTGTTAAACCACCAGGGCTTACCAGTGGCCCGTGCGCCCTGCCACCAGACTGGGCACCTCTCCCTACCCGTGTTTTCTGCTCCACCCAGGTTTCCCGGTGACTTGCTTTTCATCGGAGCAGCTGCTGAGAATAAGCTTTGCAAACCTGGGGTGACATGGAAAGGGGTGTGGTGCAGTGAGACGTGCAGTGCGAGTGTTTGCATGGTTCCTCCCGGGAGTCCCCAGAGCTGGTGTTGCTGGAACATTTAAAACCACACACTGAGGTGAGTTTGCAGGGGTGTCCCGGGCTGAGTGCATGCTTGGGGTCACAGCTTTAGCCTGTCACCTTTTCGTCCTCACTAACGTGGAGACCCGCTGTACCCCGGTCAGGCTCCAAAACCTCAGTGGTAAACGCACTTTGTTTAGAAAGTAATGTCTGGGCTTTTTCTGGGAGGAGCCTTCCCTCTGACAGTCATTTGCAGACTCCTGTGGCGAGTCAGTGATGGCGGCTCACTGGCCCAGCAGTCTAAGCCTGACCGGATGTTGACTCGCAAGTTCTCTCATCCTTTTCTTTTTCCAGTTTATTTGTTTCTTCCATTAGTGGGGGCAGGGGTCACTCACCTCCCACAGGGTCCTCATGCCGCAATCCACCGTCAGCCCAGCCGGCCAGCGTCACCGATGCATACGCACCCTAGTGCACAGGGACGCCTCGGCACCCCGACGCGGCGTCCTGCGGGTCAACCTTGAGTGCGCCGTTACCTCTGCGCCCAGCATCTGCTACGTCTCTGTTGCTGTGGGCTTGGGTTGTGCTCTGAGCAATTCCGAGGTTTCCTTGCTTGGAAAGCAGTCTCCAGCATTTCTGTCCCACTGCTGTTCCGGTTTTGCCCAGTATGGCTGTGTTTTTATTTGTATGTATCCTTTCAAAAACGGAAACTTGGGAAATGGTAAAACAGCCGCTTGCTCAGTGAGTTACATTGAACTCTCTCACAAGACTCCAGTTGACATCAATTTAAGTCTTAGCCTCACATTTGAATTACAACAGTGGCTTTTCTTTCTTTTTATCATATTGACTGCTTTTGGGTTTCATGTTTTATTCTGTCAGTTCTTTAGTTGAACTTGAATCTTATATCATTCAAAAATAGTCAAAATACATCATAGTTACTGCATTTTTAAGACTTTGAGGTTCAAAGTTAGCCAATGTACACAGTGTATTCAGGAATCGGTGGGAATGGACACTGGAAAATTACCCCTTTCTGGGATAAGGATGAATAAATCAGAACCACAGAAAACAAGTTTCCTTCAACATGGGCTCAGTTCCCAAAGGAAGATGACGTAACCACAAAACAGCACAACTGCCCATCTTATCACACGGCGGAAGCCTCTACTTGTAAATTCCAGCTAGATTCATTATCAAGGCCGGGCCCGGGTCAGATAACCTGAAAAAATAGAAGCTTGACAGATCCTTGTTGGGAAACGTGTGGAGCACTGAAGAGCTTTAATAGAAGTCTCCAGACTTGTTGTGGTTAGGTCCCGGGAAGAGGCCAGGGGCACCTGTGACTGCCCAGCCGGCTCTCCGGGGAGGCTTACGGGTCACTGCCGCTCTGTCCTCACACGTGTGTCTGTCTGTCCTTTTTATTTTCCTCTTTCTGTCTGCTTGTGTGCCTCCTTCCTTCCTTCCTCTCTTTTTCTTTCTTTCCTTTCTTCCTTCTTTCTTCTTTCTCTTTCTCCTCCCCCCCCCTTTTTTTTTTTAAATTTGTGTGTTTGTGAGAAAGAGAGAAGGAAAGTAAGAAAGCATCCCCCGTGGTGGATGACCATGCCACAATCCTGTCTCCATTTTCCTCTCAGGATTTTGGCACGCGCACACACACACACACATGCGCACACACACACGCCCAGCATGTTTATTAAGCTACGGGTCCTGGGACTCGAATATTGGAGCTGGCCATGTGGGACCCACCATGGTGCTTTAACCACCATGACAACTGGCTGGCCCCACAGAGCTGTCTTTCTAAGGCAAGGTGTTTTAACACAGCCTGCAGTATTTTTCATAGTGCTTGACCCTCAGAGCTTGCAGAACTCGGTTACTGGCTCTTTCCTGTTCCGGTTAGCACTTCGGGGTCATGTTAACCATGGTGGGAGGTAAGGAGTGACTAGTTTGGGAGGCACAGAAGAGAAGCACATTTCAGGACGAGAGAAGAACAGCTGTGGGAGCTAAAGTTCTACTCGGGCGAGCTCATTTGTAGGGGTTTGTAAATAAGTGAGCTATTTTGGAGATTTTAAGTTAACGCCTCCCATGCCATCTGCTCCTGCCCTTCCACTGTGAAAGCCTTGCAGTGTCCTGGTGAAACCCCCGTGCCCCCGCACTCCCAGACCTGCAGACTGCGGGCTTCCAGGAACACACCTACCTCTTGATGTCTTTCCACGAATAGCTGGGTCTGAATTCACAAAGACTCTCTGGACGTCTGCCCAGTGTCCTCGCTCTGTGTCCTCAGATGGACTGGCCTGGCATGCACTTGCTCCTGTGTCCCCCGTGTGAGTGGCTGGTGTTGGGGCTGGACCAGGCGCCAGGTAGGAACATCAGTCTCGGGCCTCCCTCGTCCCCTGCTCAGTGCCTGTCTGTCTCTCATGCCTCCCCACCGTTCCAGGGATTCTTGATTCTCTCTGAAATAGTCCTCAAGCCCTTTCCTTCCCCTTGCTTGCCTCTTGTCCTCACCTCCAGCTCTGTTCTCTTTTTTGAAACTTCTGTGATGATCTCTCAAACCATGTCTCCCTCTCCACCAACTCTGTTGCCAGAACCAGCTCCAGAAGCTTAGATAGACTCGTGTTTCTTCTCTAGAGCCTTGGACACCCTCTGTGCACTTAGGAAATGCCCCTACTCCTAGCGGCATGACTCAAGACCTTCCAGGAGTCTGGCTCCACCTTGTCCAGCCCCATCCACCCTTTCACTTACACACAGCCCCAGGCCACTGAGCGAGCCCAGACCCTCCTTCTGCCTTCACTTCCTGTGCTCTGATCCTGAAATGAACTTCTCTTCTCTGCCTCCAAAACCTACTCATGCTTGAACATCCTGCTTGAACTTCACAGCCCCCGGAAGCCATGCTCACTCCCTCACTGGTGGGTGCCCCGAGTGCGCCCGCCTGTCCCCAGACTCACTCTGCTCTCTGCTGGCATTTCTCTTGTCGTCAATTCCTTCCGTCCTCCAAGAAAGCCTTTAATGGCTTCATTTGTATTCAAGAGTCTAAAGTTTCAATTCTAGGCGAGTGAGTTGCACTTTCATCATAATGTGGGGGTCAAATTTTCACCCAAATTTACTAAGCAAAATGCAGTTCTTTAAAGATGGATAAATCCAGAAGCAATTGGGCATGTTAGCAATAGGTGTTTTGTCGTTTACTGAGATTCACTCAGAAAAGACTGAATGTGCTAAAATTCTGAGACTGTAGACATGACATTTATGCCTGGAAAAGATAATTTCATCATATAATAGATTCATTGTAACTTCTTGAAAGATGTATGGAAGTTTTGAGAAAAAAAAAACAAAACAACAAAAACCTTGCTCTAGTTTTCTAGCCATGTGGAAGCCTGGATAAGTTACCCCACTTGCAGGAACTTGATTCAGTCCCTGTCTCTCCCCATCCTGGCAAGAAGCAAGTGGCAAATGTGTGTGTTTGGGGGGGGACTCGAGACCGAGACCGAGGCAACACAAAACTGTCACCACAATTATCTGAGAAGCCGATCTGGGAACCACAGTGGGGCATTTGTGGGGTTTGGTACCTAGATATTCGTCCACCTGCTAGGAGGGGAGGACAGGACAGGTGACAGAGTTGCTACAAGTTCCTGCCTACGCTGACTAAGGCATGACTGCGTTTTCAGGACACATTAAGTCATCTATTCCAATTGCTCTATACTTGACACTCATCAAATCCGTCCTGGTAATCTGAATTACAACTTTATATAAGCGGAAATCATCCAGTTACTCAAATAAAAAACGCAACACATTGCCTTGATGTTAGTTTTGCCTGTCTACTTGGCATTGCCTTGCCTCTCTCCAGCAGGTTATTTCACAAGTGACATAATCAGTCCATACCCACCTTCTGGTTAAAAGGCAGTATTAATTTTAGGGATCAAACTGTGGTGGACGCTTAGGCTGGAAACTACTGGGTTAAGATGCAGATAGAAAAATGAAATGGTTCTGACTTATTCGTGTTGGGATAGAAGGTGGTTTCTCTCATACGTGGATATATCAGACACCGGTGGGAAAATAAGTGTTAACTAAAAATAGCCACTGTGTTATGGAATACTAGTTGAAGAACCCACTACCTCATTCTAACACCCAGGCCTTTTGTCGCCAGTCTCAGTCTTACCACGCGTGCGCTATGAGACCTCAGACAAGCCCACTAGTCTCGCTAGGCCTCAGTTCCCTCGCCTGCAACACTAGGGTTTGGGTGGTGACTGCATTCATCGGCCCCAAACCTAGGACTTCCTGATTCTGTGACAGCTTGGCTGCTGGTCCCAGGCAATCAGATGAGACAAGCCAGACGGACCTGTGGTAGGCGTGAGGCTGTGGACGCCCCCTTCTTTCCTGCGCTAGTTCTCAAACATCACTTTCTCCTGGCTCCTCTCCTGCTTTCTTTGGCTACACATTCTCCATTCTGTTCTCTTTGTTCTTCTTAGATGCTGTGGTTCACTCTGACCCTGCCCCACACTGCTTCTTCCCTCTCTGACCCTACATACGACTCACCAAACTTGACCCATGCAGCCATCAGCCTGCTCTTACTAGCTCAGACGTCTTTCTGGGGCTCCAGCCTTGTCTGTTCTCCCCTTTTAGGCCCCTTGCTTCAGTGCCCCAAAGTGTCTCTGACTCAGTACGAGCAAAGCTGAATTCATTATCTCTTGCTCTTAAATTATCCCTCATGCAATAGAAAATGAATTGATTTCTTTCTCTACGATGTAACCCTCTCCAATCCATCTTCAGTCTGCCGACAGAATGATCCTACTAAAACTCAAATCTAATCATTTCTCTCATGATTAAAAATCACTAGTCTCCCCTTTGCATTAGAATTCATGAAACCTCTTTGCCCCTCTTCACAGCCCATAGTTACCTGCTCCTCAAGTCTTCACTCCCCATGCCCACGCGAACCCGTCAGAACCTTCAGCCACACCACAAAGGTGGCTTTTTCTTCGTGGCTTGTAGTTCTATCTGTTTGTATGCATGGATACATTCCTGCAACCACTACCACGATCAGGATACAAAACAATTTCATCACTTCCCAAACTCCCCTGGTTACCTCCCTGTGGCCACACCACCCTCTCGCCCCTACGGGGTGACCACCGACTTGTTCTGCATCACTACAGGCTTGTCTTCTGACAACGTCCGTCATACTAATGTCCCCTTAGCACGTCGAACCTTCTGCAACAGCTGCACCCGCTCGTCAACACGCCTTCGAGCTTTGTCTGAGCTATTGCATCGTTTGCTCCTTTTTATTGCTGAATCGTCGTCCGTTGCGTGGAAGCACCAGTTTACTCGTGCACCCACTGCGGGGCGTTTTGGTCATTTCCAGTGTCGTGCAAGTACGAATAGAGCTGCAATAAACATTCTTGCGAAGATTTTTGTGTCAGAGCATGTATGTCTCTAGGGCAAATACCCAGGAGTAAAACTGCTGGATCTCGTGATAAGGAAATGCTGGACTTCAAAAGAACCTGCAAGATTGTTCTCAGAGTGTATGATGATATATATTTCAAAGATTTAGAGTTGATCCTAATGCACAGCTGGGTTTGAAAACTGGCTGTGTGTGATCATTTAAATATTAGTCTCTCCCTGAAAGTACAAGAGGTCCGAAGGCAGAGACTGGCGTGTGTGCTTCTGCATCCCCAAGCCTGGCTGAGAGCTGGTGCAGCACGCAGGTGAGGCAAAGAGGGCATGGTCTTCCACAGTGCGACACTGATGCAGGTGACAGGGCACACGGGACAGGCAGCCCCCTGCACTCCGTTCCAGTTTCAAAAAAGAAGTTATTCTCTGTGACGGTCATGTATTTATCAGGAATTATAGTGACATGCTTGATATTGTTCTCAGTTTTAGAACAAATACATATCAATTAACAATGCGAGTTTCTCCTTTTGAGATATTTTTCGAATCCAGTAAAATCCTTTATAAACTAAAATTTGCACTTACTAAACAAAAACATTACATCTTGCAGTTCCTCCACAATTTCGTTGTTTTAGGTTTTGATCACAAATAAAAGCTCTTTGAATGACAGAATTGAAATAACTCCAATGGCGTGCCTTCATTTTACGGTCGTGTAGAATCTAAGGTTTAAATCTAAGATGTACTAAGGGAGGGACTGGAGGGGTGTCCGGAATGAGTGTGCAGGCTTTACACCGTTCGTCTGCCTCCATCGGGGTGGAGATGGGTGACGGAGCCCCTGGGTGCTGGGGCCTACCATGTGTCTTAGAGTTTTCCAGAACTCACACATCGAATGTGACATTTATTCAATGGCAGCAAATACACACAAGTCACTGACACTTGCATATCCCTGTTCGCTTCCTGGGGCTGCTGCAACAAGTTAACATGAACCAGGTCGCCTCCAACAGCAGACATCTGTTTGCTCACAGTTCTAGAGGCTGGAGTCTCCAGGGCTGGTCTAGGGGTGGTGGGCAATTGTGGTGTTGCCCCGAGGGCAGACACGTGCCCATCTTTGCCTGCATCCTTACACAGCGCTCTGCCTTGTGGATGGCTTTCGCCTCGCCTGTTCCTGGAAGGAGCAGGTCGTCTCGGAGGAAGAGCTCGCAGTGTTCCAGTGTGATGGCATCACCATGCGGTCACACCTGCACCCCCACCCCATGGGAGGTCGTAGTCACAGGTACCAGCTAGGGCGTGCACTAGCTTTCGGGGATGCAGCTCAATCTAGAATCCAAATGTGTGTTATCAAGACCCAACCGCAATATTTAAAACTTCTATCAACAAGTAATTCATGTGCGTTAGAGTATTTCAGCCCTGAGCGTGTGTAGAATGGTCTGTTTGTGGCAACAATAAAAGCAGGGCAAGTGTAGTTGGTTTATTGTGTCTGCATCCTAAATGACAGAATTTCTTGCCTGTATGTGTCCCACTTTAAACATGAGACGGCAGAAAATGAGCCTCCTCGGGGGCCCTCAAGTTCCCCTTCTCTATTATTATACTATTATGTTAAATAGCAGAATAAGCTGAGACGGTGGGGGCCCGTCTTAAGCCAGTGACACACGTTGTGGTATTTCCAAGTGCGAATCCAGCAGTGGCTTGCTGTGGTGTGTAGGCTGTGATGGGAACGAAGCAACCGTCTTGTTGCGGAGTAAACGAGTCTGCAAGTCGGCCCTTTGTCATGGGGAAGGAGCCTCTGCGAACTCAGAAGAGCAGCGCCTTCAGGTGCTTGGAGACCACGTGGGAAGGATGGGCACTCTTCTTCTGTAAAGAGCCAGTTAACCACATCTTGGGCTTGGAGGGCCGAACCTTCTCTGACCCAACCCCTCGCCAAGCCTGAGACCACCACAAATGACTCATGCACACAGCGACTGGTTCCGACAGGGCTTGCCGGAAACGGGTGTGGAGTGGGCTTGGTCCTGGCTGCACCTTGCCGGCTGGCTCAGAAGGAAGGGCTGCTGGAAGGTCAGAGTGCAGGGAGCGGTCGGTCGCTGCAGCTCAGCTCACTCACTCCTTTTCTGACTTGAAAGGAAACGTGAGATTTTTACATTTCACCCAAACGGAGGAAACTGTGACTTATTATTCACAATTTGCACCTGATTCCAGTAGTTTTGATGCACAACTGAGCCATTGGGCTTCCCAAGGATATGCAGAGGCGGGGTGGGGAGGGGCTGCTTGTGCA
>NW_006160165.1:4328023-4346564 GCF_000334495.1 Tupaia belangeri chinensis | reverse complement strand
GGGGGGGGAGGTCCTGACTGTTCACAGGCCATTAAGTCAATTAGGCGGATCATGACCTGCCCTTAAAAGAACAGACCTTTAGACCGCGTCAGTCTAGAAGGGAAAATGACAGGGACATCACTTACAGTACACGGTATTTTGTGGTTCTCTGTTGAACACTTGAACTTACACGTGTATGAGATAGTCATATTTAATAACAAAGAGCGACTAGTGAGAGAGAAAGCTGTGTCTATAAAGTTAAAACGTTGGAAAGAATATAGACAGGGCACATTTTTCCCCTATGTTTTATGTAAAAGTGGGCCTTCCTAATTTATTGGAAGAAGTTCCAGCCAGAATTTAGGAGAAGGTGCTGTTTACGGAAGAGTCGAACAGTGCTGAGGTCCGCTCAGCTGAGACATCTTAGGACAAGCCTTCACCTCTGGGGCAGACCTTGGCGCCTGAGTCTGAGCGTGGACTCTGTTTTCTGATTCCTACCGGTACTCAGCTCATCTTTGGTAAGTCTTTTCTCCTTTTCTTGGGATTTTTGCTATAGGGTGTGTGCACTCATCAAAGAGACAGAGAGAGACTGAGAGACAGAAAGAGAGAAATCGCTCCCCGGGGGATGGCTGTGCTGCAGTCCCTTCTCTACTCTCCTCTCAGGATTTGGGCATGCACGCCCACATGCCCAGGGTGAGTTTTAAGCTGCTGGGTCTGGGACTCAAACCATGGCCCACTGTGTGGGAGTCCAATGATGTAAGCATTATGCCTTCTGCTGGTCCCAAGTCTTAAGTTCTAGCTATCAAGCTGCCCCTTGCTGTTGTTAGCAGGCCCCCTCCTCTCACCTGTGAGCTCAGGTGAGAGTGAGTTTAGGACAGGTGACAGGGTCAGTTTCCAGCTCTTTTTGTCCACCACCTTGGGATGGTTGGTTTGGTCTCATTTTCGCACAGAGTTCCCCTGCTGAGAGAGCGGTAACTCCGGACTGTGTTTGAACGTGGGAAACTTGGATGCCCAGTGGACTACACTGATGCGGCTGGGCACCCCTGACTTCCGCCTTTCCTCCTTAGCAGAGTATGTCTCCACCGTCTGAGCAGTATGTCGGCTGTCCTTGTAGTTGGCCTCCATTGTCCTGTGTCAGGCCACCCCAGAGCCAGGTGCTTCCTGGAGAGGGGCCCCTGTGTGGAGTGGGGCCTGTGCCTTGTCTGACCTGCAGGTGGGCTGGGCTGTGTGGGTGTGGGCCGGCCTCTTGGTACTAAGTTGGCTTAGGAAAAGCCAGCACAGGGCTCTCTAAACAGCAGCCACTGGCCACAGGAGGTCAGTACTGAGGGTTGTGGAGAGGCCAACGTTGAGTAGTGCACGCGCCCCCATGACTGATATGCATGACCTGCTAGGAGAGACAATAAAATAGCTTGCTTTGGTTTAGTTCAATGCATCCTCCTTAGGAGAGTCTAACCAGCCGTTGACACGAACAGTGACAGAAGGCAAGACACACTGGTCAGACGTCCAGCGCCATCTCTGGCTCGTAGCTGAGCTCGGAGTAGGTCCGTCTGTGTTCAGGCTCCTGGCCCTCCCCACGACCACCAGACTACACCAAGTGCTCCTGGCCTGGGGACCAGAGCGCCCCGTCTACACCCGCCTGACCAGTCTCAGCACCTCAGGAGAAAGGTCTTGCAAGTGCAGGCGGCTGGAAGGGACATCACTACAAAATTCCTAATCGCCTTTTCTTATAATGTCATCAGTTAACAAAGGGAGGTGCTGTCGTGGCAAATGACTATGTTGTCTGCCTTTTGTGAACCTCTGGGAGGAGGGAGGAGTCTAAGCACTAATTACAAATGCTGTAAAAAAGATACAGACATAGCCAGCTCTATACGCCGGCCAAGCGCACAGTGCCCAGCGATGCCTTCACTACTGCGGTTTCTCGTTACGTATCTGTTAGGACTGGGTATTTATTATTGTGTTTTTTTCTTTCTAAACATAGACAGCAGAAGGCTCATATAAGGGATGCCAGCTTTGCGATGTCAGCATCTTGCCATGCTTGCCTCAGGGATATTTGAAGAATGCAAACATCAGATTCTAGGGACGCTGATCCTGCTTCTTACCATGCTCTATAAAATGTTTTAAACCGTCTTATTTTTTTGTGAGGCCATGGAGTTAAACACCCAGCAACACTGCAGGCTGCCGTGCTCCCTGCAACGGTGACGGTAAATCTATGCTGCAGGTGAATGCGAGCTGCAGGCGGTCTGAAGACAAGTGCGGGATTGCAAACGAACTCCCGTCTGCTTGCGGCCTTCGTTTGGGTTTTGTGACAGATAAGACACGTGTGCTGTGGTGTAGACGTCCTCTGCTCTGACAGCACACTGCAGACAGGGGCTGCCAGGAGGCATGATTAGGAAATAGCACTGCTCTGCAGCCAGCTGGGGGAAGAAAAGCCTTAACAGACTTCAACCGCTTAAGTTACTGTACAGGCCGGAGTTACCACGGTCGTGCACGACTATGGTCATACTCTCTGTGTTCTTGCAAAAACGTAATGTCTAGCAACAGCCACTGAGCTGCTCGTGCCTGGGAGGTTAAAGGGGTCTGCTTCGAGGCAGGCATTTGAGTGCTGTGGGAGAAGCTCTGAGGTCCTCACCCTCCCCACCGCCCCGTTGGCAGGAAAGGAGACGTGGAAGCACCTTGTAGTGAGAGAGGAAGAGCATTCTGGAAAGTTTTTCTGTGAAGCCATTGTGCTGATGGCGTAGTGTAAATCTTTTGTGGATCCATCAGCTAATGCACTTGGGCTTTCCAGTGCTAGTTTCACTGTGAAGCTGCGTGATTTTCATTTTTTCTTTTAAATTAATTTTTAAAAATTTGCAACGGGACATGTGCTCTCACCAGAGAGAGACACAGAGAGAGAGGACAGAGAGGGAACATGACAAAGTAGCTGCCAGGGAGGATGGTTGTGGCGTGATCCCTTCTCCTCCATTCTCCTCCCGGGTTTCGGGAATGTGATCTGTTTGACATGTCTGTCAAGGTCCAGGACTCAAACCGCAGTCAGCCATGTGGACTCCAGGCGCCCTAGCCACAATACTGCCTGCTGGCCCTCAAATTAATTTTTCAAAACAATATAAAATTGCATGGATTTATGTGTACAATACACTGTGGAATGGTTGCAATAGTAAAGCGCGTTATCCCGCGTAGTTATTTTTGTAAGAACATTTACCCTTTGCTGTCTTAGCGCTTTTCAGGAGCACAATATTTTGAGAAATTTGTCATCAGTTTGAGCCCTGCCTCGTGCAACCGAGGCTGTGGACACCTGGCCTCCTGCCGAGGACAGAGGCCCGCGCAGTCTGCATGCTCCCAGCTGAGCTGCTTTCCACAAACCCAGTGCAAGTGGACCTGGGAGCTGCCCTCGTCTGCCCACTCATGTTTCCTGGCTGTCGATTTCGAAGAGATCTAGGTCAAATGAGGAAATGCTCCAACAACTTTAAGAAAATAAAGAGATAAGCTTTGGCAAGAATCAGGTATATTTTTAAATATGTATATATAATTAAGACAGGGTCTCAAAATGTCTCAACCCTCCTGCCACGGCTTCCCAGCTGGGACCAAACAGGTATGCCATGTCCTGCTTGTCTGTAGACAAGGCCTTGCTGTGTTGGCCAAGCCCGCTCCAAGCTCACAGCCTCCTGCCTCCACCTCTCGACTCCCTGGGATTACAGGAACACACCACCATGCCTTTAGCTTAGACTAGTAGTTGGTCTAAGGCCTGCCACGTGGTCCCAGCCTGCAGAGCACGGTGTCTTAGCAGGGCCCACCCTGCGGCCGGGCCTCTCGTAATGTTGTAATTCTGTGGTGTGTGCTAGTGTGTGTGTGTGTGTGTGTGTGTGTGTGTGTGCATGCAGTGGGTCATGATGTGTCACAATCCTCCTGCCTCTGCCTCCTGGCTTTCTGGGCTGGGCTGGGGAATTGAACCCAGGCCTCCCGAGGGGCTTTAGCCTGCTGACAGCAGCTCGGAGAAGCGTGCATGGCCTCCTGCAGTGACGGCCAATCGCCCGCATCAGGGATGCTCGCCTTTCTTTGCCTCCAGTGCGGCGACAGGAAATAAGACCCCAATTGGTGGGAACCGTAAAAGGGTGCTCTGAAAACTCACGCCTGGGAGTCAGTCGCAGGAGCTCCTGGTGGAAGTAATACTGGAATTTTGATGACAGGAAAGTTCAAGCCAAAGGACTTTGACTTTCTATTTATCTCATAAAAGAAGTCATTTGGAGGAGATTGAAACATATGAGCTGCAAAGGCTCTACGCACAAATTAGTTTCAGGGCTGTCAGGGAGCAAACCCCTCTCAGAGCCAGCCCACCCCAGTCCCTGAGTTTCTCTTTCAGTTCCTGGTCGAAATGTCACTTGACCTGCAAGGTCTTCCCTAGCAACCCTAAGGAGAACCTCTGTCCCCTTTCCCTGCTAGTTTCTAGTAACACGCGCCCCCCGCTCGTGAGGGTACTACACGTGTGCTTATCTCCCATTCCCCCCGGAGACCAGCCGCCCAGTGTGTTTCATCTACTGCTTTAGAGCCAGGCCTAAAGTAGAATCTCACAGAGAACAGGCTCGCTTTCATTATTTGCCGAGTGAGTCCATGCCTAGATAAATAACTAAATGGAACCTTTCGAACTCTCACTTCCCAGACCTCCATGTTTGTTCTCAGGAAGACCAGCGCTTGTTTTCCTTTGTGTTATACCTAAGTGACTCATTTATACCTCTTCCCAAAGAGACTTTGGTGTCTGGTAAACTGCACATAGGATAATATAAAACGGGATGAAGTCAGAGCAAAGAGAAAATGAGGGTCGCTTCATTCTTGGAAGCAGACAAAGTGTGCCCCCAAAATATGCTCTTGTGCAGTAACATTCTCCAACGGGGCACCAGGGCAAGCCACCCGAGGGCTGTGGTCCCGCCAGTGTCCCTGCGGAAGACACGTGCTATCCCAGGCCCAACTCAGGGTTCTACCGTTAAAATAAAACGACGCCCTTTCCAGGTGTGCACTGAGACTGAGAAGGTGTCCAGCTTAACAAGTTCTCAGACCAGTCTGTGCATGGCGAAGGCAGCTGGATCTCTCCCGGCCAACTGCTCAGCTACAGTCCTGGATTCAGAAGGTTGAAAAACTCGCCGGGCACATGTGCATGCATGCCCCAAACCCAGAAAGTAAGGAGTATGGAGGAGACAGACTGTGGCATGGCTGTGCCCTACGTGGGGATGCTGTCTCATCCAGTGACCCCTTCTCACCCCGTGAGGGCACGTGCTCTCTGGGAAATTGGAAAAAAGTTCTCCAGAAACGTTTCCTTTAAAGGTCCACTCTGGTGTTTATCTTCCGGAACGCACTTAGACGGACGAGGCGGGGTGAGGAGGTAGAACCATCGCAGACTGCCTTGGAACAGCTGACGGCGGCCAGCAGCTGGGTTTCTGGGGGAGCCGTGCTCAAAGTTGTGAGTTCACATTGCGTGCTTGCACTGTTACCGCCCTCTGAACCACACGCACAGTGTAGACTGGACAGTAGAGGAGGCGTTTATATCCTACTGCGTCTCATGGCGTTCCGCGGTTTCCCTCCCTGGGCGGTATGGAGAGCTGGGCTCAGACGTGATGGCTCCCTAGTGCACAAGCACGTGAGTGAAGGCGTTTCCCTAGGGCGACTCACTCCCAGGAACGTGCCGCTAGAGTGGGGGCTGCTCGTCTTAGTGCCTGTCCTCTCCTCTGTGGTCGGATGAGCCCTCGGCCCTATCCATGCACCCCAGTGACTTCTCAGGGCTCCCGCTTGTGGCTGGTCGGCCACAGCCTGCGGGGTCAGCCCGACGGCCCGCTCCACATGCACAGCCCAGCTCTGTCCTGCGGCTTTGGCCTGATGCCGTTTCTACCTGGCCTCCAAAGGCTCAGCTCCAGGGGATCGGTCATGAAGAGTTCCACAAAAGTCTGGCTGCAGTTTTCCAGCAAATGCAACTTTCTGGCACGTGGACAGATGTGAGGAGGCAGCAGGGAGTCTGCCTGGGCTGCTGCTCTCTGGAGAGCCTGAGCCCGTCTCTCCTCCTGCTGCGGCCCCGCCTGTCAGCTCCCAGGCCCTGCCCACGGGGCCATGTGTGGACCATCCACCTGGGCTGCAGAGGGCCGGGCTGACCTCTGCCGGACTCAAGGGGCCAGCGTGGGTTCGGGCCCCTCAGCGTTTTGTTTTCTGGCCTCCGCTTCGTTGCTGTATGCTCACAGCGGCCTCAGCCGGCTCTGGACTTCGGTCTTTTACCCGCAGATGCCCAACCTTCGCTTTGGCCTGAGTCACAGAGCTGGCTTCCTGCAGGGCCACCGTGCCAGAGCTGCCTTTCAGCTTCCGACGAGCATGCGCGCGGTCTGCACAGCAAACACTACCTTCTCCCTCGTTGACCTGCCTGTGCGAAAACACGGCCGCCCCTTCCTGCTCCAGTTACAGCCTGGCTGGCCGTGGGCCAGGCGACCTCTCACACAGGAGCGGTTTCTCTGCCTCGTGCTGGCTTTTCCGGGACAGAGTGACAGAGGCTGGCAGAGGCAGCACAAAAGTCCTTCTCTCCTTCGGGCGGGAGAGTGTATGCCGTTTATCTCGATTAGGTGAAGGCGAATGTGGAGAAAGCAGCTGAAAGGCCACTTCTGTGTCCCATTTTCAAAAGCGTGCTGGCTCCCCGGCCGGTCCCCTGCACCTCTGTTTAGTCACGGTGATCCCAGGACGCTCGCTCCATCCTCACGTGCCCACGGCGTGCTGGCATGACCTGCGAGGCGGTTGCAGGCCTGCCCGGAGTGGGCCCTGTGGAAAGAGAGGTGGCCCTGGCTTGGGGACAGGCCAGGGAAGTCTATGCCTGTGGGTGGCTTATGTCACGAAGCACGTCAGCAAAGAGTTCTGATGCACAGTGGAGATACCTCAGAGCTCGGAAGGCTGCTGGCTGGGCGCCACCACTCCGGGAGCAGGAGCTGGTTACTTGACATGTCTGCTTGACTCCGCGGAGTTTAAACCGACACATCTTCGCTTCCTGAAACGAAACCTTCCGACTGCTCCGCATTTTCGGAGTGGGCCCACCGCATCCCTGCATTATGACACAGGCTCGGATGGTGTGTGGTGCCTCCCACCCTGCTGTGGTTTGCTTGCTTCGTGACCCTAGGGCCTGCGGGGAGCAGCCAGGGTCCTCTCCTCCTCTCTGCTCCCCTCTGCTCCTGGGCTTCCCCGAGGAAGGTCCCTCTGTTCAGTGACATCACTGCCAGCCATGGGCCCTGAAGGGCGATGTGTGGCTGGGGCGGGGCCCTTCGGCCTGGGGTGCCTTCTCCAGTCCTCCCAGGTCACGTCCCAGGGTCAGGCTTTCCCGTGTGCCTCATCCTGCTCCTGCATCCCGTCCCCACCCACAGTCTGGGACGTTGACCTCAACCTTTCCAAGGACAGAGGGATCATCCTCCCCTTGTGTGCCCCTTCAGCCTTTCTCACCACTCTGTTAGACAATACGTAAATAAATACAAAATAGGGAAACAACCCCCTGCTTTTCTCTCAGGAGGGACGTCCTCTCCAGCCTCCTGCCCCGAGTCCTGTGCGGGCGGCAGGTCTTACATCCCAGCTCCTTGGCCACCCTCTGCCCTCAGCAGCGCTCGCCATCTTACACTCACCGGGCCAGTTCACGGAGCGTGTGGACTCTGCCCGACGCTGGGGTGGACCCCGGGGAAGAACAGGGAAAGCTGTGGCCACGGAGCACCGCGTTCTCCGACCAGCCCCAGATGTACAGACGCACATCTGTGAGCACCACGTCGCGGAGCTGCCTGCACCACTGGGCGCCCAGGGCCGCGTGCGTGGCAGGGGCCGCACTGACAGCTTTGGGCCGGGCGCTGAGCTCCCGCAGGAGCATGTGGCGAGGCGGGGGACAGACCACGCAGGCCACGTCAGGCGTGGTATGCCGCCATTGGTGGGAGCCACCCTGGGCTGTGGAAGAGTGAGTCAGCGAAGGACGAGAGGGAGTGGGCATTCTAGGTGGAGAGGGGCCAGAACACTCCATGGCAGGCATGAGAGCGAGCCTGATATGTTTCAGGGCTTGTTATCAAGAAAGAGTCACGGGAGAACCAGGCGTCCGGCGGCCTAGGAGGGGGCTGCAGGGATGAGCACAGCTTTGTGGGTGACTAGGAGCACCCAGAGAGCATGTCCATGCCGGCATACAGAGACACTTCGTGTCAGCACGGGACACATAGGGCTGGCAAGAGTGGGTAGGGTCCTTGCTGAGGCACAGGGCGTAGTCATGCTTCTGACTGCTGGCAATCGGGGGGCGCGTCCTTAATCCAGCTGTCTCTACCATCCTGCTGTTGTGTTCACATCCTTTTCTGCACTTGTGGAGATATTCCAGGAAGAAGTCTGAGGCAGGTGTTGTTGGGCAGAAACTGTTTAATTCCTGAAGAACCCTCAGCCTGAAATAAGTGTTTTGGGTCAGCCAGTGGCGTGATGGTTAAGGTGACTGTGTTCTACGCTTCTGACTTTGCAGTTCGAGTCCCAGACAGCTTGAAAAACAGGCGGGGTACATGTGTATGCATGTCCAAAATCTTGAGAGGAGAATGGAGGAGAAGGGATTTTGGCACAGACATCCCCCCCGACGGGGGTGCAGTCTCACTCCCCCACCCTATCTCTTTCTGGTAGACACATGTGCCTTATAGCAAAACTTAAAAAAAAAAAAAAGAAAAAAAAAAGAAAAAAAGCTGTTTTGGGGAGAAAAAGTACTTTGTGGAGGAGAAGGGAGAGCAGGTAAAACCAACTCAGCTCTGAGTCCCTGGTGGTGCATGTGTGAGTGTGCGTGTGTGAGGGTATACGTGTGAGTGTGCATATGTGAGTGTGTACGTGTGAGTGTGAGTGTGCATGTGTGGGGGTGGTATGCCGCCATTGGTGGGAGCCACCCTGGGCTGTGGAAGAGTGAGTCAGCGAAGGACGAGAGGGAGTGGGCATTCTAGGTGGAGAGGGGCCAGAACACTCCATGGCAGGCATGAGAGCGAGCCTGATATGTTTCAGGGCTTGTTATCAAGAAAGAGTCACGGGAGAACCAGGCGTCCGGCGGCCTAGGAGGGGGCTGCAGGGATGAGCACAGCTTTGTGGGTGACTAGGAGCACCCAGAGAGCATGTCCATGCCGGCATACAGAGACACTTCGTGTCAGCACGGGACACATAGGGCTGGCAAGAGTGGGTAGGGTCCTTGCTGAGGCACAGGGCGTAGTCATGCTTCTGACTGCTGGCAATCGGGGGGCGCGTCCTTAATCCAGCTGTCTCTACCATCCTGCTGTTGTGTTCACATCCTTTTCTGCACTTGTGGAGATATTCCAGGAAGAAGTCTGAGGCAGGTGTTGTTGGGCAGAAACTGTTTAGTTCCTGAAGAACCCTCAGCCTGAAATAAGTGTTTTGGGTCAGCCAGTGGCGTGATGGTTAAGGTGACTGTGTTCTACGCTTCTGACTTTGCAGTTCGAGTCCCAGACAGCTTGAAAAACAGGCGGGGTACATGTGTATGCATGTCCAAAATCTTGAGAGGAGAATGGAGGAGAAGGGATTTTGGCACAGACATCCCCCCCGACGGGGGTGCAGTCTCACTCCCCCACCCTATCTCTTTCTGGTAGACACATGTGCCTTATAGCAAAACTTAAAAAAAAAAAAAGAAAAAAAAAAGAAAAAAAGCTGTTTTGGGGAGAAAAAGTACTTTGTGGAGGAGAAGGGAGAGCAGGTAAAACCAACTCAGCTCTGAGTCCCTGGTGGTGCATGTGTGAGTGTGCGTGTGTGAGGGTATACGTGTGAGTGTGCATATGTGAGTGTGTACGTGTGAGTGTGAGTGTGCATGTGTAAGTGTGCACGACTGAGTGTGCACGTGTGAGTGTGCACGTGTGAGTGTGCACGTGTACACACACCAAGGCCGGCATGTGCAAGGAAATGGGGTGGTCTGGAAAGAGCTGCAGCCTGTTTTGCTGGCCACATACCTTAGTCATCCTCGGACTGCTGAACTCCTTGTCTTCAGCTGGGAAGTGAGATTAAGAAAGCGCCGTCCCAGGGCTCCGTGAGATTAAGAAAGCGCCGTCCCAGGGCTCCGTGAGAAACAAGTGAAAGCACGATGGCAGGGCGAGCGTCCGGCTCAGCGGCGGCAGACGTGATGTGTGATTACAGAGCAGCGCGCGCCTCCATCCTGAAGCCAAGTCGGTACATTTCCACGATAGGAGTCTGTTCCTCGTGGTGTCCGTGCATCCCGTACAAAGAGCAATTCTGAAATGCTTCCAGATTAAAGCTTCTTCTCTGCTCTGTAGTTCGTTGTTTTTTGTTTAGTTGGGAGCTTCAGATGTAAACATAATAATCAGCCACGTTATGTATAGAAAGTTACTTTAAATGTCAGCAAAGAAATGACAAGATAAAATGGTACTCTGAGGTACATGTAAGTGCCTTTTTTGTTGCATGTCATGTTTTTTTTTTTTTTTTTTTTTTTTTTTTTTTTTTTAGAGTTTTTTTGCTATAGGGCACGTATAGAGAGTCAGAGAGACAGAAGGTGAGGAATCACCTCCCGGGGTGGGGATGGCCACGCCACAATTCCTTCTCCTCCATTCTCCTCTCGGGATCTTGAGCACACACACACGCACACGTGCCCGGCATGAGTTTAAGGCACTGGGTCTGGGACTTGAACTGCGGTCGACTACATGGGAGTCCAGTGACATAGCCATTATGCCAACTGCTGGTCCCAACATGTCACATTTTGTTAAGCTTATTAATTTCTTCATGAGTGAGAGATGCAGAGAGACAGGCCCCCACAAGGTCTTAGTTCTGGGAGCCACCCCTGTCTTCAGCCGGCCCCTCCCATGTGCACACAGGTGCCCTGTTCACTCAGGGAGGTCTCTAGATTCAAACCTGAAACCTTCCCACTGGGTCGGTCTCACAGAACACCATGTTTGACTGCTGCGCCACCCTCCGGCCCCTCACGTCACACTTAAAATAAAAAGCTGTTTTAAGTTTGTGCATCTCTCTCAGCCAAAAGGACGGTGGTGAAGGGCTGCTAGGCTGTTCGGTCCCTGTGGCTGGAAGCTCCTGCTCCCAGCTCTGGAGTGTGTCCTGGCTCCAGCATGCCGTTTTGCAGGAGCGTGCTGCAGCTCAGGGTGAAGGACAGGTGACAGGAGAGAATGGACTGGTCAACACAAAGGCCACCACTGCTGGAGACCTACTGGGCCCTGTGTTCTGCTGGGGGAGGAGCAGAAGCTGCCGAGAACCCTGGTAAGGTTCCCAGAAGCACGTATTGGCCTGGCAAGGCACCCCCTGCGAAGCCGGCCAGACTGCTCTGCAGACGGCAGCACAGGAATAAGCGAGCTGCAGGGACTTGTGCAGTTGCGCATCTTAGGTGGACGCAGCCTCCTTTTCCCACCCCCTCCGCCCCTTTACTGAGCCAGACACCCAGGGAGTGTTTGGGCTCTAGACCCAACCATATAGGGCAGGGCTGATGCAAGACTTGGAAGGCAGCTCTCCTTGGGGGAGGTGGCGCCGTGTCCTCCGCTCAGTTCGCTCCTGACAGCCCGGGATCCTGGGCCCTCACAGCAGGAGCACTCTTCCCAGCTGGTGCCTCTGCCCATACCTTGCAGGGCCCTGATAGGGTTGCTCTTTGTGGAGGGGTTTGAAATTCCTCTCAGTCTGTTACAACGTAACGACACGGTTACAAGGCGGTCGGAGGGCCAGCCGCTTCGGTCCCGGCTCAAGCTCACGTGCCTTGTCCATGTCTGTGCAACCGTAACCCAGACGTCAGGCACCATGCGTTCTTTCTCTTTCCTTTTCAGCCTCACCCTAAAAAGTTTCTGGTGAAAATTAGACCATAGCGTGCTTACCATCCTCTCACTCAGTAAACATGTTTATGGACCTGCTGTGTGGGGTGAAGGCAGCTCGATTCCACGTGGTCAATTGCACAGTTCAAGTTCTAGACCCAGTGGCTTGAGGAGCTCGCTGGGTGTGCGCGTGTGCAGGCCCAAGTTCTGAAAGGAGGGAGGTGTGGAGGAGAAGGGATTATGGCATGGCCACCCCTCCTGGGGGCACTTTCCTGCTTCTGTTTCTCTCTGGTGAGTACATGCACCCTCTGGCAGATTAAAAAAATTATAATAATAAACACATCCACTCTGCATCTGTCATGTTCCGGATATGTGAATGGACGCCTCCCCCGCCTCTCCCATCCCACAGGAAGCTTGTATTCTGGAAGGGAACGCAGGCACCAGCCGTGGGCAGTGAGCACTCCCATGTCGTTCGTTGGAATGTGTCAGTGCCGTGGAGACAAGAGGGCAGAGGCAGACGGGGCGGGGGGAATGCCCTGGTGAGAGAGCTGCTTGCATCACGGTCCCGTGTGTGGTCCTGGCCAAGCTTACTGAGAAGCCCGGCAGGTCCCATATGCAAAGGTGAGCAAAATCTGCGTTATGTTACAACTACTCAGAGGTAACGGGGAAATGGAAACGGGGCCCACTGCAGTGTAACTTAGAGAGGAGACTCATGTGGGCTTTAAACATAATTTAACTGTGTACTTTTTCCTTTGCCCTACATTAATAACTCTCTTTGAGATAATGAAGACATTAATTGAATAATGTAGTATACGGTTTTTATTATGAAGGGAAGATTTATAAGCCCACAATAAATGGTTCATAATCTATCTTAATTTTCAACCTGGAACCAGAGTACCTGATATTTATCTAACACACGTGTGGATTTGGATGGGTTCTTTTTATTCAGTTTCCTTCTCGTCCGTCATCAAATCCATCCGGTTGTTGGTTTGCTATCCTAGGTGCACTGATTTTCTCTTTGACGTGGCCTTTTAACTTTTTTTTTGTCTCTGTGGTGACAAAGTGATGCATTAAGAAACAACATTTATAATACTAATATTGCATGCCACTGTGGCTTTGCAGCTAAAAGTGTAAACAAATTATTTTCTAAACACCAGATTTAAACGTAGGTGAAACCATGACTATTGTTCATGTAGATAATTGTAGATTCACACCCAGTGGTAAAAAATAATCCCGAGAGACTCCACAGAGACTTCACTGGGTTTCCCGCAGTAGCGAGACTTTGCAAACGCTGGTACGCTGTCACAGCAGGTCAGTGTGGACATGCCCACCACTCTCCTTCAGTGTTCCTTAGCTGCACTCGGACTCCTGAGTGTGAGTGTGCATGCGCCTTAGTGTGAGCGCTCTCTGCACTTCCACCCCGTGTAGGCTCACATATCCACCCCGGTCCGGTCAGGGTGCTGGACAGTTCCACACTTCCTCTGCTGCGCTCCCTCTCCCAAATCCCCCGTGTGATTTGTTTTCCATTTCTAAAACACCGTGCTGTCAAAAGTGCTGCACGATACCGGCGCACCCTGCGGAACCTTCTGGATTCAGATTTGTTTTCCTTTCAGCACGGTTTTCTGGCGACTCTCGCAAGTTGTATCGGTAGTTTGTTCCTTTTTATCCCTGAGCAGCGTGCCTGGTAGGTATGAACCGCGTCTGCCTGCACCTGCATCTGCTGAAGGACAGCTGGGCTGATCCGGTTTGGGGCTCCTCTGATCAGGCCTGCTGCTTCTCACTGAGATTCTGGGTTCGAATGTTACCTTGAATCTTACCATAATTCCTGTCTTTTCCTTCAGCACAACTGGCTGCCAATCTGTGCCCAGATTTTCAAGGACAGAGGAGTTTTCCAAGACAAATATAAAAGACATTTGATATAAGTATAAAGAAGTATTAATTATAATTCTTTATTTTTATAAAGAATAAAAAAATCAAGTTATTTTGGTATTTTATGGCAACAGGTAGGAAACTATGAAAAACTTTGTTCTTAGATAGGAGCAGTGACCCGACAACTGATTTTCATGAAAACACCACCCGGCCGTGTCCGTCACCCCGATGCCTGTCCCTTCACTCCCCCACCCGTTCTCGTTCCTCACCCTCCTCCCCTGCACTATCCTTACCGGCCCCCTGCCTTGGGGCCGTCAGGATTCTCAGGTGGACCGAGCTCTGAGCCCCTACCTCCCCGCGAGTCTGCTTCCTCCAGGTCCCTGTCTACCTGAGCTCTCACTGCCAGATTGATTTCCAGACACGCAACTCTGACCTGACACTCCTCAGACAAAGTCCTTGGCTTCAATTCCAAATTCCTGTCCCACCGTCGGGGCCTCTCACCGGATCTGGAAATACATTCCCCCACTCCGGCCAGGCAGACTTTGCGGGCCTGCTCCTGCTGCTTACCGCTTTTGTTCGGCTTTGTCCTCCCCTAAACCGTAACAGCCACGGAGAATTGTTTTAACCGAGCGCCTTTCAGACTATTTATACATACCACTCTTTTTTTTTTTTCCCGGCTTTTGCCAGAGGGCAAATGTGCTTGCCAAAGAGAGAGAGACAGAGAAAGGGAAAGTGAGAAATCACCCCTCAGAGGGGATGGCCACACAACAATCCCTTCTCCTCCTTCGCCTCTTGGGCTTTGGGGCGCACACACACATGTGCCCAGCATGATTTTTAAGCCTCTGGGTTTGGGACTAGAACTGCGATGAGTCACGTAGGAGTCCAGTGCTCTAACCACTGCTCCACCTGCTGGCCCCAGTGCAACTCTCTCAATGCTTCAGTACTATTCCTTCTTTACCATCCCCGTTGTGCAGAGAACTCCGAGCTAAACGGGGTGAATAACAGCCAAGGTCACCCAGGTGACCTTGGGAAAGCAGAAGTGGCACTGGTGTAAGAGAGCTGGGGTGTGGCTTATGAGACATGGAGATCTCTGCTCTCTAACTGGTTACATATATATATATATATAGATTACCTGCTAAACCCGTAACAAAGACAGGGAGCAGAGGTTATGGAAGCAGATTAGCTGTAAATCTGTAGAAGAGGGGAAGCAGGGCTCAGGAGGCCTGTAGCAGAAGGACCTGGTCTCGTGGAAGTGGATGTCACTGAGCTTGGGTCCGTCTCTCCCGTAGGTCTCCCGTAGGTCTTCCTCCAGTGCTCATGAAGAAAAAGAAGCCCCTGACCTTCTTACAGGCATTTCATTTTGTGTTTGGGTATCGACTCTTCAGTGCACTGGGGGCTCAACGTGTAAGAAAGAGGCCATCTGTCCTTCGCTGGACTCCTGTGTAGTCGACTGCAGTTCGAGTCCTGGGTCCGGCAGCTTAAAACTCACACTGGCATGTGTGCGTGCATGCCCAAAATCCCAAGAGGAGAATGGGAAGGGCACTGACACCCTGATTCCGAGGCTTCCTATCCCCATATTGAAAGGAAAGGAGGAGATGCTTTGTGATGGAGAGAAAGCCACTGTAAGCATGCCAGGAAACACTGGAGCAAGCGGGAGCAATGACTGACTACTCTTATAAATTGGGATTGCAGTGTGACCATCCCCCGGGAGTGATTTCTTGCTTTCTGTCTCTCAATCTCCTTCTGTCTTTCCGGCAAGTACACGTTCCCTATAGCAAAAATCTCTCTCTCTCTCAAAAAACAAACAAACAAACAAACAAACAAACAACAACAAAAAAAACCAAAAAAAACCCCAAAACCAAAAAAACAAAAAAAAAAAACCAAAAACAAATTTCCGCACCCCCACTTGCAGCTCGGCGGACAGGTGTCACCACGTGAGGGTGGGCCAGCGGCACCTGACGGGGAGCCGGCGCTTCCTGCAGCAGTGCGGGCGGGACGGCTTCGGTGGGCTCGGCGGGCCGCGGCACTCACACAGGCCAGCTGTCGCCATGGCACGCTGTCCAGTCGCGCGAATGAAGTCACCCTGAAAATGAGAAGGCGGACGCATTTTCCTTACACCTTTGCAAAAGTAGTCAGTCATTGCTCCCGCTTGCTCCAGTGTTTCCTGGCATGCTTACAGTGGCTTTCTCTCCATCACAAAGCATCTGCTCCTTTCCTTTCAGTATGGGGATAGGAAGCCTTGGAATCAGGGTGTCAGTGCCCTGCCCGTGTGTCACGAGCCTCAGGAAATACCTGGGGATGGAGCCCGGGTGTGGAGCTGCAACCCGGCCACCAGTCCTCGCCACACTGCGCCCTCAGCTCCCACCCTGGCAGACGGAGCACGCAGCGCTGACAGCTCTGACACAGACCTTGCTCCTCTTCGGAGCCACATGCTCAGCCCACCTCGGCTCTGCTCGCCATGAGCCCCACAACCACCGGGCGTGGAGACAGAGGAGATGCGGCCTTTGCTGTCGAAGTCCGTGTTCCGGGGAGAAGCCAAACGGAGGTGTAGCCAATCCCCAGTAGGCATGCGCCATCCTCGGCCTGGGCTGGGAGAGCTGTCCCTGCCTGCCCAGCTGCGTGGTAGCGTCCTGCACCTCCTCTGGCCCCTTGCCATCTCTGCTTCCCTGTGTCAGACCGCCCTCCTGGGCTGGTCCTGCCCTCACATGAAGGCCTTGGTGTCAGAGGTCACGCGCCCTGACTACGGCCATCAGAACACCGATGGCGGCCAGGGTCCAGCCCAGGTGTCTGACCCCCAGCGCAGAGTGTGAGTGCCCCATGGCAGCAGAGACGTCAGTCGAAATGGACAGTTCTCAGGGTGTAGGGCTCTCTGGAGCCTCCAGCCGAATTCCACATGAGCTGAAATTAAACCGAAGAGGATGCCAGCCATTGCCCGTTTATGGCGTGCAGCCCACGTGAGCCAGATTGCCCGGCGTGCAGCCCATGTGGCAGCATTCTCCAGGTCTCAGAATGAAGGAGATGGAGCCATGAGCCAATCAGGGATCGAAAGGCCTGTGCATGTAGTCCCTGGGAGCCTTCCAGCTGGGTCGATGCGTCTCGTCACTCGCCAGTCGGAAGTGCCCCCACATGCTGCAGAGGAGGGTCTTCTTCCTCCCCAGTGGCGTGGGCTGCACTGACTCTCTGCTCTGGGGACACGACACTGAATGGGGAGAGGGATGAGCAGGGTTCCCCGAGGGCGGCCGACACGGATTGGTGCTGCACCCTTTCCTGGGCTCAGGACACTGTAGCGGACACAGCAAGAGACTGCGGAGTCATTTTGGAAGTCTGCCAGGGAGTTTCCAGCTCTGAATTAACACCCAGCACCCCCTTCTCTCCTGTTGGAGCAACCACGTAACCAAACATCTCTGAGGGTGTCTGGGAGTCCTGGGGACCCGGCCAGAACCGCCCTTTATCCAGTTGTCTTGAACGAGGTGGAGAACGCAGGCTTGAGCTTGCTGTTACTTTGCCGTTTGCCGGAACGGAAGCATTCAGGGTTGCCTAGATCTGAGCCGGGACAACGTGGGGAGGAAAGCCGTCCCTGCTGTGGGGACATGGCTCTGGCCGCATGGCGAGCCGCCTGGTGGGTGAACAGAGACCCTCCAACCGTCGTGTGTCTTCAGGCAGCCTGGCCAAGGCTCCTTCTGGCATGATCTGGGATTTGAACTTCTGCCTGGCTCTGAATTTCTTTTGTGATGATAGACTTTGGTCAAAGGAGAGAGAGAGGCTGGTCGTTGAGCTCACCTCTGACCTGCGAGCAAAGCTGCTCCTGCGATCCAGCCCTTTGCCACACCCAGGGACGTGGCGGGAGGAGGTGGAGCGTGTGTACCTGGAACAGCCTGCCTGCCTTGGCTGTGCACTGTCATCGTCACCAGGGCTCAGGGCAGGTACCAGGGAGCGCACCCCGACGGGTTAAGACCTGTCCTAGGGAACTTTCTGGACTTACTTCATCAGGGCAGTGCAGCTGGGACAAATGATCAGGACGCGGGAGGAGCACCAATGTTCTCCTGATGCAGGAGCAGTAGCCCTACCCTGGCACTGACCGCGGAGGGTCTGGACCTCCCCTTCACCCACCCTAGCCCTCAGGTAGGCCTGGAGACTTCCGGGGCACAAGCAGGTGCTGCCCCAGGGCAGGGAGAGAATGCACAGGTCCTGAGAGCCGTCCATTTGTCTTTGCCAGGGTGGGGATGGTGGGGGGTGGTCTACAGGGTCCCAGCAGGGCCAATTTCCTGAGCAGAGGTAAGAACACACCCGAGGGGGGAACCAGCAGTTAGCGTCATGGCTATGTCGCTGGACTCCCACGTAGTTGACCGCGGTTCGTGTCCCGGACCCGGTGGCTTAAAACTCACGCCGGGCATGTGTGCGTGCGTGCCCAAGATCCTGAGAGGAGAATGGAGGAGAAGGGATTGCGGTGTGACCATCCCCCCTGGGGGGTGATTTCTCGCTTTCTGTCTCTATGTCTCTCTCTGTCTGTCTGGCGAGCACACGCGCCCTACAGTGAAAATCTCTCCAAAAAAAAAAAAAGATTAGCTATAGAACCTAAGACCTGGAAAATGCCAAGAAATAGAAGACAAACTCTGAGATGGCAAGGTTCAGAACATGGACTACAAGACAGTGGTGTTGGCAACGGTTTTTATTAGTGGGGTTAGTAGATACAAGGGCAGCATAGCCTGTTAGGCAGGTCAGGAAAGAGGACACTGGTATCAAGCCTGAGTCCTAGGGCTCAAAGAAATATAGAGCAAAGTTGGAAAAGAGTAATGAACCTACAGAGGGACTATTTTGTTTGGTTTCTTAGTGTATTTGATGTGTGTGTATGTGTGTATATATGTTGTGTGCGTATTAGTATTTCAGTTTAGATAATGTGTATATGTGTTGTCTATGTTTTAGTATTT
>NW_006160165.1:4318342-4327909 GCF_000334495.1 Tupaia belangeri chinensis | reverse complement strand
TCAGCTCCCACCTTGGCAGACGGAGCACGCAGCGCTGACAGCTCTGACACAGACCTTGCTCCTCTTCGGAGCCACATGCTCAGCCCACCTCGGCTCTGCTCGCCATGAGCCCCACAACCACCGGGCGTGGAGACAGAGGAGATGCGGCCTTTGCTGTCGAAGTCCGTGTTCCGGGGAGAAGCCAAACGGAGGTGTAGCCAATCCCCAGTAGGCATGCGCCATCCTCGGCCTGGGCTGGGAGAGCTGTCCCTGCCTGCCCAGCTGCGTGGTAGCATCCTGCACCTCCTACGGCCAGCATATTCACAGGGTGGACTCTGAGGCTCCGGATCCTGGGGGACCTTATGCATGTGCCCATTGCTGGCTGCCCACACTCCTCTGGGCTACTTGGCTACATTAGCCAGTGAAATCTCCCTCCTGCAGTGCTTTGAGCAGGCTAATGCAGCAGGGGTCTATCTGTGGCCCCCCAAGGCACCATCACTCTGGGCAGGCTGTGAAGCTGTTGTAAATTGTGGTGTGTTTTTCCCCCCTTTTTTTTGGTGAGGTTTTGTTCTCAGGGTCGGCCTGGTCTCTGGCTGCCCCCTCCTCTCTGCCTGTTGGGCCCCTTCGTGTGCACAGCACGGAGCTGACACTGTGATCCTGGAGCCTCTGGTAACCAACATGCAGTTCACCCACAAGCAGGAACGGTTCCCAGAGGAGCCCGTGTTCTTCCTGAAGTCGCATCCCCTGAGCAGCAAAGGGCGAAGCCCAGAGTTCTGGCTGCAGAGAGGGGTGGGGCCGTGGACCTCCTTAAGAAGGCGGGGCTCCTTGAACTCACTGCAGAGCGGGTATAATTAAAATTTGAATTACAACCTTTCATGCAAAAGCACTAGAAAACCGGATCCTAATACTTCACTTCCAACCAGCGGGGCCTAATTTTACCTGACAACTTTAAGCCATTTGGAAAAATATCAAAAGAAAAGTAAGGAAGGTTATGTTTCTAACAGGCTGAAGGCGCTGGGTCAGGGAGCCAGTTTCTCTCTGGATGGATACATGTCTTTATGATGGCTTCCCACCTTTCAGGCTACCTTTAACTCGGGGTGTTCAAAGAAGTGTTCACTTAAAAGCCCAAAATGAAACAAACAACAGAGCAAAAATGCAGCTCGCCCGTCTTGTCTGAACCCAGAATCTCTGGGCGGCTACGGTCGGCCTCTCGGAAACAGTTGCATTTTTGACTCCATGGATTTTTTTTTTTTTCACTGTTAGAAGCTGCTTCTTTATTTCCAAATGTAAGATTTTAGTTTCAAAGTAAACATCTAGCCACTCAATACCAATAAGGCAAAATAAACAAACAAGCAAACAAGCAAACAAGGCAGACCTGCCAAGTGCAGTCGGAAAGGTGTCTAACCAGGTTTGGAGACTCCCCTCTGACTAGGCAGCTCTTTCCTCAGGGCACTTAGCAACATGTAGCCTTTTGAATTTGCTTCAAACTATTAAGAAGTCATTAAGTCCTAACTGTCTTTTCAGCCTCCGTGGTGGGGACAGGAGTGGGAGTAGGCGGAATGAGAGGAAACAGGCCCGGCCCCGCCTCTTCCTTTTAAGCTGAGCTTGCAGGCTAATAAATTCATCCTGTATTTTTCTGCCGCTGCCAATTTATGGCCTACAGGAAGCTAATCTTGCACGATAACTGCCTTCCTGTACTTAGTTCCTAAATAGAGGCGAATGGGTCTGGTGGCGGAAGTGCTCTGCAGCAGGTCCGCTGGCGGGGCTGAGCTGGCCGGAGCGGGCTACTGCTGTCCCAGCTCCTAAGAATTAGGCTCTCCTGTGGCCGCCTGCGCTCGGAACAGAAAATGACAAGCAGTCAGTCCTCGGCCGCGCCGCCCACGATGATCTCAGCGTCGACCTGGAGGGGGAGATGAGCCTCTGAAGCATGCCACACACAGTCACTGGGGTGAGGGAGTGGGACATGAGCTGGTGACCTAGGTCTCGCTCAAGTCTGGATGAGAAATAGGGATCTGCTGTGACTGTCACCAACACTCATGGAGGAGAACATTCTGAATTCTGAAATGAGGTGATGGAAAACACCGTGTCCTCCCTGAGAACTCAGACGCGTGTTCGGGAGAAGAGCGAGACAGAAAGGCAGAGAGGCACACACACAGGAAAACTGAAGGCTGACTGAGTACACAGTGATATTTATTCAGCAGTGTTTACACCCAGTTGAGATAGGCTTGGGTTAAATGACCGGGTGGGCTGTGTGGTACCTTTCCAGACACACAAACTCCAATTACTGAGCTGGGGAACTCAGTTTGTCTCTGAAGGCAGCTGACGGTATTTAATCTCCGCTAAGCCCCCGGCTCCACGGGGTGAGCTAGGGCTACCTGTCCACGCTGATCTGATGATCCCTGCTCCCTCTGCAGTCCGGCGCCTGTGTTCGCATTGCCCTGGAACTGTGACGCCGAAGCGGCTGATGACGGAAACACAGCTGCTCTACCAGAAGGATGAGCGTGTCCGCCTGATCGAGGATGGGGCCAGGGAGAGGCAGGGACATGTCACAGAGGGCAGTGGGCTCATCCCTGGAGTTTGAACCTGGAGACAGGGCCCCACCAAGCTGCCTGGATTAGAGCCCCACGGCCGCAGCCCCGGCTTCTCTGTTCCCCCAAAGCTCTGTGTGTGCGTGTGTGTGCGTGTTTGTGCCGTCTCTGTGTTGTGTGTTGGAGGGCAGATGTGGCTTGGCACCCGGGTATGAGAAGGACGACATTTGCTCCCAACGCTCTGAAGATGGAGTTCCCGATGGCCTCTGACCAGGACACAGAAGCCACCTGTGGGGAAGCAGAATGCAGAGAGCGAGTCAGAAAGAAGGCGCAGCTCCCCGGTGAGGGGCAGATTTCGCCCTCGACCCATGCCTTCCCCAACTACGGAAGTGTGTGTATCAATACCTATCTTGTAAGAACCTCATGAGGGTTCGGGATTACAAATGCAAGGTCCAAACCAGTTATGAGCCCAGATGCCATGGATGCATTAGAAGTCTTTGTATGAACGACTGAGCAGTGTTATCATGATTATTAATATCAACATCCACAAGAGAATGGCCTGCTTCAAACAGAGCCTCTGAACTGTGGTGACTCCATGGGGGTAGGACAGGGCCCACGGGGTCCAGAATGGGCAGGACTGAGTGGGTGAGGGCTCACAGGGAGCTCAGAGACACTCTGGCCCCTCCGGAGAGCGGCCAGGTCCATGGGATGTGTCTCAAGTTTACAGCACTTTACGGTCACGGGTCCCATGTAGGTCTCTCGTCTACTCTAGAAAGTGGAGCCCAAACAAAGCAGAGAGACGTGGCTGTGAGGGTGCCGTGCCCGTCCCAGGCTGTCCGGACAGCTCCGGGCTGCTCTCAGGAAAGAGGAAAGCATCTCATAGCGTAGCCTACCTGCTCCCAGAGGGCTCTGTGAGGGACTAGAGAAGGACCCTGAGCTAACCAGGGTTCAAGGACAGAGAGCCACTCACCACTGTCCACGGTCCCTTAGCCTGGAGGTCACAAGCTCGCGCTCCCACTGTTCGCACGCTCACGCTGGTGCCCTGCCCTAAGACTGGCCCGGAACGGTGTCTGAGTGGATTCCGGGGTGTGAGGACAGGAACGCTCCTGGCAGAGTGCCCCACACAGGGGCCCTGCTGCAAGGGCCAGCCTTGGCTGGTGGGGGGTACTGCCTGACCCTTGGCTGGCCCTCGTGTGTTGGTGGACACAGACCGTGGGGCTGTCACCTCAACTGCAAGCTCCCCAGGGGCCCTCCCGTCCCTCCCATGGCAGCTTCCCACTGCGTCCGGGAGGAGCCACTCTGCTGAGCTGGGTGTCAGGAGGGAAGGAGCTGTGGGATATTCACACCCAAGTTCAGACAGATAGACTCATTGTCCAGCAGGCAGCCAGCCGAGAGCCCTCCCACTGCAGTGCAGCCCGTGCCCCTCTGTCCCAGGCTCCACCTTGACACACAGCCAGTGCCACGGTCCTAATGAGTAGGGCGGCTTACGTGGAGCCCAAACGTGGCCCGTGCCCATGGACGTGACAGAAAGGCTCCGACGGGAAGCAGGGGGCCAGACGCAGGGTCCCAGCCCACTGGCCCTCTCTCGTGAGCTCATTCGGCCGGGGAGGAGCCACTCTGCTGAGCTGGGTGTCAGGAGGGAAGGAGCTGTGGGATATTCACACCCAAGTTCAGACAGATAGACTCATTGTCCAGCAGGCAGCCAGCCGAGAGCCCTCCCACTGCAGTGCAGCCCGTGCCCCTCTGTCCCAGGCTCCACCTTGACACACAGCCAGTGCCACGGTCCTAATGAGTAGGGCGGCTTACGTGGAGCCCAAACGTGGCCCGTGCCCATGGACGTGACAGAAAGGCTCCGACGGGAAGCAGGGGGCCAGACGCAGGGTCCCAGCCCACTGGCCCTCTCTCGTGAGCTCATTCAGTGTGAGGTCTGGGGGCAGGACAAGCTGTGACTACCTGCGGGAAGGTGGCCATTCTGAAGAGCAGACTTGGACCACAGAAGGGAGTGGGAGGTCGGAAAGAGGAACCAAGGCCACCTGCTCCGAAGGTCACGGCGAGTGACGAGTGACAGGGTCGAGCCCAGAACTCATTTCCCGCTCTCTCAGGCTGCTCGCAAAATTCAGTGTATTTAAGTAGGCTCATTTTACTTTGCTACAGAGTCCAACCTTATAAAGAGAGTCAACAGACGCACGCCCTTAAATAAGATCCTGGGAGGCAGGACAGCCGGGGGGCAGAGAGCGGGCTGTGGATGAGAATGGAGCTCTACGTACGCCAGGATCAGATCCTCCGATCAGATCTTCATCTCAGGTTGCTCGTGTGTGCGTGTGCGTGTGTGAGAGACAGAGAGAGAGAGACAGAGAGAGGACAGCTGTACCCTCTCCACAGGGTTACTGGGGTTGCACGCTTCGGGGTGACCTCAGCCAAGTTATCCGGCCCTCTGGACTTTAAGGCTCTCATCTCCCACATGGGATACTAATTGCACTCGCCCAGCAGGATTGCGCGAGACGGTGTGAGGAGACTTAGCGCATAGCAGAAATGGTAGCTTTGGTTATTTTTAGCCCTGGCCCTAAGATTCTCTGATCTCTTCTCATTGGGTGTTCATTTGACTGGATTCCAAGAACAGAGATTTCTTGACCCTGGTCAAGCCCGCCAACCTTTTCCTATCCTCCTGGGCTGGCAGCTGACGGGTATCATGTGTCACTCTCACTGTCCTTGATTTAGGACACTGGCGGATGACGAGGGCTGTTGTCCCATGCAATGCACTGGCTCTGTGAGCTTGCCTTCTTACTGTGCCCTGGGAGCTGCCCGGAGCAGAGCCCAGGAAGAGCAGAGCCTGCGGCGGTGTCCTGGGGCTTAGGGTCATCACGTTTTATCCTTTCTTCATGCTTGAAGGCACCAGCTATAGAAAGTCTGAGAGGTTTATTTAACAAGTATAAACTACTTACACACAAGCTGCAAGGAGCACACCCATAATTTTCTTCTTGGACCTTTGTGAATCCTTTGCCTACTGGACTGTCCCATCGCCCTGACACTCCGTGTGTGTTTTTCACAAATATGAATATTCTTGTACATAACCACAGCAGGGCCCACAGAACCAGAAAACTAACACCGACACATCACCACTGCTGAGCTCAGGGCCCACACACACCTGCCCCCACGTTCCTTACAAAGGAAGGGACGGCATTGGAGCCGAATGCTGCGTTTAGCTGTCATGTTGCGTTAGTCTCCACCAACCTGGAAATGCTCCTCAGTCTTTTCTTGACGTTCAAAGCCTCAGCAGAGTATACAGGCCGGATACTTCGTAGGAGTTCTCTCAGCTTGGGTCTGTCCGCTGCTTCCTGGCGACTAGGTACAGGGTCAGGAAAAACCCAGGGGCGGCCGGCTGTGTGACCTCTCGCCCTGAGCTCCCGAGTGCCCAGAATGCCGTCTGCTTCACTCACTCTGGCCGTTGGGTCGAGGTGACATCTGACATCGAGGCTTCTTGTCCCCTCACTTCCTTTATAATTAATAAGCAATTACCTTGGAACGATGCAATCCGCTGCTCTTTATCCCAAACTCAGTTCTTTTGTTTGTATTTTTGTCTGTGTAAGTACAAATCGTGGCTTTCTGCTCCATTCAGTGGGTTAGGTCCGCCATGGTCATTACTCTCTCAATGCTCCCCGTTTCTTGGGTCAGTGTCACTCACGGCAGTGGGCTGTCAGTCGAGTGGCCGTCTCCCTGGGAGTAGGCCTTTGTGCTTTCTGTCTCCTGTGTTCTGGGCTGCGGCATCCAGTTAAGAGCCTTGGTTGGAGGCAAGCAGATGCTGGGGACTTCCCAGCCTCCAGAACTGTATGCCATGAATTTCTTTCTTTGTACATGGCCTAGTCTGTGGAATTCTATTGCAGTGACAGAAAGCAGACCAAGACATTTGGCTTTGGTAAGTGAACATCCCTACTACTTCACCACGGATGGACTAAATCACCAACACGCAGTGCATCTTGCTTGAAGATTACGACCGTGCAATAAAGTGTCTTAATAAAGGCCAGAAGCTCTGAGGTGGCGCATCACAGCAAAGGAAAACATACGGTCAATTTAACGCGGAGGTCTAAAACCCTAGCAGAACTGCCATCAAATGTGCATGCCGTGTGGTAGTGCTCAATGCCGAAGAAGAGGAATATGGTATATTCTTGATGTGGTTATCGTATGTATATGCATGCCTTATAAAACCATTATGCAGCCTGCAAAGATATATGTCAATTGCATGTACTCCGGAAATCATGATTTAAATTGAAATACTACAAAAAGGAAATGCGAGTTTTGAATGGGGCGCTGCACTGCAGCAAAAACAAATGAGGCTGTTAAAAGGCGCCTGTGATTACCCTCCCCAGCCTAGTTTTTCTGGCTGTATAGTTTGAGAGTAGACTCAAGACGGATTTCTCTGGGAGCCAGATGCTCTGCAGGAGACTGCCCGAGGCTTGGTTTTCCTTTTCTGACACCCATAACCAGAGCACCAGCTTCATGATCTGGTTCCGATTAGATCCGGCCAGATTTCAGCCCCCAGCGGCCAGCGCCAGGTCGGCATCCAGCACCTTGCCGGCCTCGTGGAGAGAAAAGGCGGCACCAGTCCCTGGAGCACTGTCAGGATGTCTAAAAGGTCTAAAATGAATTGTTTTCAGAAAAGAAGTCCTTGATAGGATTTGGTTATTTCTCCGCTGGGGGCCTGTCTTCCATTTAAGGCAGTTTCCTTCTAATCACTTGACCCGGCTAGCCTCACAGGGTACAGGCGGGCAAGTCAAGGGCATTCGCATGTCTCCTGCGGCCACCACGTGGAGGCTGGCTCCTCGGTTGGCATTGCAGGATTCTCTGTGACCTGGTCAGCCCGCCTGTTTCCAGCTGCTCTTACGCCTCCTCCTGGGCCCCGGCCGAGCCTCGAACTGCCGTGTTTCAGGTCCATAGACCTCACTGCTGTCTCACTGCTGGTTCTCCTTGCTCCTTGTGCCTCACGTACCTCCACCCTGTCCCTCAAGGCCCCCTTCAGTTTAAAAGATGGTACCTTCAAGCTGTGCTATTCCGCCTGGCACGTTCTAACGGGACCCTCCATCATCCCAGGACGTGTCTGACGCTGGCCCCCGAGGACCAGCTGTAGGCAAGTGCCAGCCCATGGATTTCTTTCCCGAGTGCTTGCTCAGGGACCCAAGGTTGACCAAAGTCTGCACCTTCCTGGTTGGAGAGTGGCACCATGCCTGGGAGACCTTGGTGCACCAGGATGTCTCCACAGAGAGCTGGTCTTTTCCTTTCCCCTTAGAATTGTTTAATTTAATTGTAGTTATCATTATTATTCTTTTAAAATTTGCTATAGGGCATGTGCACTCATGAGTGACAGAAGGAGAGAGAGAGGCCCCCTTCAGTTTAAAAGATGGTACCTTCAAGCTGTGCTATTCCGCCTGGCACGTTCTAACGGGACCCTCCATCATCCCAGGACGTGTCTGACGCTGGCCCCCGAGGACCAGCTGTAGGCAAGTGCCAGCCCATGGATTTCTTTCCCGAGTGCTTGCTCAGGGACCCAAGGTTGACCAAAGTCTGCACCTTCCTGGTTGGAGAGTGGCACCATGCCTGGGAGACCTTGGTGCACCAGGATGTCTCCACAGAGAGCTGGTCTTTTCCTTTCCCCTTAGAATTGTTTAATTTAATTGTAGTTATCATTATTATTCTTTTAAAATTTGCTATAGGGCATGTGCACTCATGAGTGACAGAAGGAGAGAGAGAGAGAGAGAGAGAGCCACCAGGTCTAGGACTTGCGGTTGGCCATGTGGGGGCCCAGTACCACACCACCTGCTGGCCCAGAACTGGTCTTTTTTCTCAAATTAACCTTTTCTGTTTTTTCACTAAAAGATGGCAATAATGGGGAGGAAGAGTGATAGCGAGCTGCCGTCACGTTGCCAATTGTCCCTAAGTGGCAACTGGAAATCTGCCTCTCACTTTTCTTTTTATTTCTTTATCCTCCAGCCCTCCCTCCTCTCACTGGCCTGGGAACCCAGTCTGGCTAACACAGCTTTGCTATCACTACGTATTTGAACTCCTGTCCCCCTCCACTTCATGGGAGCTCCCTGGAAGGAGGGCCTAGCCCATCACATTCCCTGGGTGTAGGAATAAATGAGGGTTGGCCATGCCAGGAGGCGAGGGCGGGCCCTGGCTGTGGCTCCTCCCATGAGCATGGAGACCTAGCGGACAGGAAGGTAAGGCCGGAGAAGGAGTGCAGTGTGGGCTTTCTCCCATTTCTCCCACTGCCTTTCTGGGGGAAGCGTCACTTTTACTAACTAGTCCTGAGGTCACCAGGGTGAAAAGCAGGGATCCTCCCTGCTCAGCAGCATGTGCATGGGGTGCACGGGGGTGTCTAGAAGGAGCGCAGAGCGCGGCGGCAGGTGAGAATTCTTCATCTAAAAACCGCAAGTGCAGAATGCTCCAGAATTTGGAACTTCAGAGTGCTGATGCGAGGCCACCGGGCAGATCCATAGCCACCACCATGTGACGAGCTGCAGTGAAAACACCACGGTGAGAAGACACAGTGCCCGTGTGTATGCGGTGTTTATGAAACGTGGCCGAGCAGCACGCTCTGCCTCGGGTCCTAGCCCCACCATAACTCGTCACGTGAATACGAATATTCCAAAGTCCAAACATATCCCAAATCCGAGAGGCCTGGTCCTGAGCGTGTCAGAAACGAGGTACCTGGACTCCACTTGATCGCATCTCTGAAGAGCTCAGTCCAGATAATTTTGTGCCATGGCAGCCTCTGCATGACTGTTTCTCGTTCCTAGCCCTGGAAAGGGAAAGGAAGGAAGAACGGGGTGACGAGCTCTCCCGAACCCTGCCAGAAAGGCCGGCTGTCCCGGCAAGTGGAGCCCAGTGTAAACAACAGCATTATTCAGGGCGAGATCTGGGACCAGAGAGGTGAAGTCGCTTTATGCTGGTACTTCCCTGCCCCCAGGAATCCTTTCATGACAGAACAGTTTTTCTGTTTGTAACTTTTTTTTTTTTGGAGCGTTTTTTTTTTTTTTTTTTTGTTTTTGGAGGGCATGCACAGTAG
>NW_006160165.1:4306944-4318311 GCF_000334495.1 Tupaia belangeri chinensis | reverse complement strand
GTGTATGCTTACTAGAAAGACAGAGAGAGACAGAGAGACAGAAAGTGAGAAATAACCCCCCAGGGGGAATGGCCATGCCACAATCCCATCTCCTCCATTCTCTTCTCAGGATCTTGGGCATGCACACACACGCTCCCGGTGTGAATTTAAGCCACCGGGTCCAGGATTCGAACCGTGATCGACTACATGGGAGACCAGCGACATAGCCATTATGCCAGCTGCTGGTCCCTCTGTTTGTAAGTTTTGACAAAATACATTTTACTGTGCATGTTCAAGGTTTGCACCCTGGTGTACGGGATGCATATAGACAGCACGAAGGTTACCACAGGGAAATACACGCGCATGTGCACCCTCTCACGCAGCTGCCTGTTTTCCGATTAGTTTGGTGGCAGGAGCAGCTGAAACCTGCCCATTCAGCGTAACCCCACGTGCAGTGCAGCTTCACCGGGGCGTCCTCCTCTGCGCTGGGTCATCCTGCGCACCCGCCTCTGTGTTCTCCCACCTCCATCTGTGAGTTTCTCTATGGTAACTACTGTTGTGGTCTCCATTTCTGTCTTTTTATTTTTTAGATTCCATTTTTAAGTGAGACGATACAGTGTTTTCCTTTCTGTGTCTGTTCTTATTCCTCTTAGCAGGCTGTCCTCCAGGCTCTTCCACACTGTGGCAAATGGAAAGATCCCACGCCTCTTTAGGGCTGACTGCTCTTTCATTTTATATGTATGTATATGTCTCGAGGTTTCTTTATTCTTATTTCCGAAGTGCCATCTGCTGACATCATCACTTGCAGTGTTGGACATGGGAGCAGAGGCATCCACACGAGGTGTTGATTTCATGAGCCACACGGTCATCCTGTGTCGAATTCCTTTAGCAAGCTCTAGGCCGGTTTCCACAATGGCTGTCCGTGCCCAGTGCCGGTGTACAGGTGTGCCTCTTCCTCCTGCCCTGGCCAGCGCTGGCTAGCTTCTGTATTTCAGAACCGGCAGCTGTGAGGTGGGAACCCACAGTTCCCGTGAGCTTTGGTAGATTCTTTTGCTGTGCAGAAGCTTTGTAGTTCGATGTAGTCCCATTTATTTATTTTTGCTTTTGTAGCTTGAGCTTTTGGCATGATATCCAAAAAGTCATTGCCAAGGCCAATGTCCAGGAGCGTTCTCTTCTCCCGTGTTCTTTTCTAGGAATTTTATAGCTTTTTTTTTTTTAACCCCCTGTGGTTTCCTATACAGCATGTGTGCTCCTCAGAGAAAGACAGAGAGGTGGAGAAGAAGTGAGAAAGCCCTCCCCTAACCCCACCGCATGGCCATGCTACAATCCCTCCTCCTCCATTTCCCCTCTGAGGAGTCTGGGCACACACACACTTACCTGGCATGTTTTTCAAGCCACCGGGTCCTGGACTTGAACCACTCAGCTGTCCATGCTGGATCTAGTTGTCTTAACCACCATGTCAGAGCTGACCCTAGTTTCTGCTCTTAGACTTCACGCATTTTGAGCTGGTGTGTGTGCGTGTGTGTGTGTGTGTGTGCGCGTGTGCATGATGTAAGCTAAGGTCTACTGACCTTCCTGAGCATGTGGACAGCCAGTTTCCCAGAAGCACGTATTGGAGTGATGTCCTTCCCCCGTTGGGCCCCCTCGGCATCTTGGTCTAAAACACGAGCAGACGCTGGCACTCTCTCCGTTGCACTGTGCATGTCTGTTTTTATGTGAGTATCGGTCTGTTTTGAGCATGACTGCATTGTGCTATGATTTTAAGTCAGGAAGTGCTATGCCTTCACTTTGTTTTTCTTTCTCAGAAGTGTTTAGTCTAGTCAAAGTCTTTCGTAGTTCTCTACACATTTTACAAGTTTCTCTTCTATTTCTGTGGAGAATGCCGCTGAGGTTTTGCTAGGCATTGAATGGAATCTATCTTGCTTTGGGTCACATGCGCGTTTTAGTAATGGTAATTTCCCCATCTGATAGCGTGGGTGATCTTCCCGGTCCATGTGTCTCCTTCCATTTCTTCCACCAGCGGTTTATGGAGTCCCGCTCACACGTGTCCCACCTCCTTGGTTATATTTGGCCTTAGCTTGTCTTTCCTGATGCTGTTGTAAGTGGGACTGTTTCCTTGATTTCTTTTTCAGTTAGGCCATTGCTTCCTATGTTTTTGGAGCCTCATCGGGGATTGCAAGCTACTGTCCCTAGACCAAGCTGTGTCTTGCACACTTTTTACCCAAAGGCATGTTTGTGTGATTTTCTGAAACACGATCATTCTCCTTATGAAAAAAGCCACTGTGTCCAATGTAGATAAAACACAAAATGTAGAAAAAAAAAAAAAGTCTCCACACAATTCTCTTGCCAAAGATAATTATGTCAAAGCTCTGGTGGTTATTATTTTAAAATTCTTTTATGCCTTTAATTTCCTTGCAGAAAAAGACAATTCTATCTTGCATGCTGTCTTGTAAGCTGCGCTTCACACTCTGTGAGAAACACCTTTTCCTGTCATTGACTAGCGATGTCCAACACCATTTTGGTAGCTCAGTGACATTCAACTATGGAAAATACCCTCATCGACTTAAGTAATTTCCTATGACTATATAGGACGATGTTTTTGCAAGTCGCTCTGTTGAATGCCTCCTTTAAATCTCTGATAAATGTTCGACTTTCATATTTGGGGCTATGTACGCATATGTGCACGTACCTGAGTGTGCATCCGCAGCCTTGCCCCTTATCCAAGATCCCACCTGCCAGTTTCCGGTACTGCGGCCAGCTGTAGGCCGACAGCAGGTGAGCATGGTATAGTAAGATGGCGGGAACAGCATGTGGCGTAATGGCTATGTCGCTGGACTCCCATGTAGTTGACCGCGGTTCGAGTCCTGGACCCGGTGGCTTAAACTCACACTGGGCGCGTGTGCATGCATGCCCAAAATCCCGAGAGGAGAACAAAGGAGAAGGGATTGCAGCGTGACTATCCGCCCTGGGGGGTGATTTCTCACTTTCTGTCTCTGTCTTTCTGATGAGCACATGCATCCACAGAAAAAAAAAAAAAAAAAGATGGCTTGAGACAGGGAGGACCACTTTTTCATAACTCTTACTACAGCATCTTATTATAATTGTCCTGTTATTGTTGATTATTGTTGTTAATCTCTTATTGTGCTTAACTTACACATGAAGCTTTATCTATGGTTCGTATGTACAGGAAGAAGGTAGGGTATCTGCAGGCTTTTGTTTTTATTTTCTTTTTTAAAGAATTATTTTTTTCTTTTTTAAAGAATTGTTTATTTAATTTTATTTATTGTAATTATTATCATTTTTAAATTTGGTCTAGGGCACACGCACTCACCAGAGAGAGAGAAACAGAGAGAGAAGAGGGAGAGGGAGAACGCAGCCCTCACAGCAGGGCCTAGCGGCACCCCCTCTCCTTCTCCTGCTGGAATTTGGGACACGTCCACGCACGTGCTCGACCAGCACGTTTTCAAGCTACCAAGGCCAGGATGCAAACCACGCAGCGGCCACGGGCACCTGGCTCCCTTAACAACCAGGGCACAGCATCGGTCTCACCTGTCCCCGATGAAGAAAGACGTACTGAAGTTTAGACCTGCCTGAGGGTGGAGCTATGAAGTGCTGCAGGTTACAGGAGTGCGGGGCCGTGGAGGACACAAGTGCACGTGTGTCCTACGTGTGCACCAACTGTGTGGTTACTTTCTGGAACGGCGTGCATTCTGGGCAGCTGTTCCTTTCACCCCCAGGACGGACGGTGTGGACGAGCCACATGGGCAAGCTCAGGGCTGCGGTGCGCATTTCGGAACCAGCAGGTTGCTATGTGATGTCTAAAGTGGGCTGACCGCTATACAGAGAAGGCAATCACCTTGTCTATTTAGTAGCCTTCCCTCCGTTTCCTCTGAAATGTGACCTTGACCGTGCTCTTACTGAGCAGGTTAAGTGCCCAGTCACTCCGCAGACTGTGCTCCCGGGACGGACACACGGTGTGTCCAAGCCGGCTGCCCTGGCTTCAACGCAGCTACGAGCAATTCCTGGAGCTGGGCGGCAGACGCAGACACCTCTGCACAGCTTCACTAGGGACAGACGGCCGATCCGCGCGTCACTTCTCTCCCCCGTGGGCGAGACGTCAGAGCTGCGTCATTAGTGTGGGGGCTGCTCAGAGCTAATACGTCACACACATGTACACACACAACATCTGCACACACAACACCTACACAAACAACACACATACATTACACTTGTACACACATAACACATACACAAAACACATGCACACACACACGCACACACAACACCCACACGAACAACACACACACATTGCACTTGCACACATAACACATATACGACACATGTACACACACAACACATGCACACACAACACCTGTACAAACAACACATATACACACATTACGTTCGTACACACGTAACACATATACACAACATCCACACAAACAACACCCACACACATTACACTTGTATACACATAACACACATAACTCATGTACAAACACAACACATGTACACACACAACACATGAATACACAACACGCGCACAAACAACACATACAGACATTGCATTTGCACACACACAACACATACACACAGCACATGTACACACATAAAGCATACACATGAAACATACACACATTAAGGCACACGCTTAATGCACAAACACAACACACACAGCATATGTACACACATAACATGTTCACACAAATAACATAAATACACACATGTACACACAACACACATGTAGACACATAACAGGAACACATACAATGCATGAACACACTCAATATTCATATACCACATGTACATACAGCACATACACACAGATACACATAACACACAAACAAACAACACATGTACACACAACATACATAGACACATCACACACACACCCATAACATATCCACACTCACAGCACACATACACATGCAACATACACATATGACACAAGTACACACAGCGTATGTACACACATAACACACAAACACACATGCACACACATACCAGACACTCACATAATACACAGACACACATAACACACATACATGCAGTGCATGCACACACATAAGACAGGCACACGCAGTACATGTACATGTTACACACATGCACACATGCCATGTACACCCCAACACGTGTACTCACATAGGACACACACCCTTTGCTCAGGATGACTATGTAAGCGAGCTGTGCTCACGCTCTGGGCCCAGAGCACTGCGTTCCCGCCACGCCGTTTGCTGGGGTGAGATTTGCTTTTGGAAGTGCAGCTCCCACGAGCCCACGAGAAAGAGGAGCAGCTGCTCACCCAGTTCCTTCCAGGAGGCAAACAGGCACCGTGACGTGTGGGTCCGTCGGTGCTGCCGGCTTCGATGTACGTAGTATAAAAGACAAGCTTTTATTTGTAGTCTTTGATAAAGGGTTCAAGGTCGGTGAGAACAAAGGAGGCACTGCTGTCTGGCTCCTGAGTTCCCGAGCTGCCTTCACCCATCCAGTTAACTAGTTTCAACTTTAATACGATGCTATCACAGGGCCTGAGTCTGAAAAATACAGACCTGGAGCTTCACATCGCCAGCTCGAGACTCCAGACCCGCTAAACATGCCGCTGGCTTTGGGTGTGTGAGGGCCCCACACGTCGGCCCGGCCCTAGGCTCCACCCCGGTAGGACGGCCACCCCACAGACTGCCCCCTGACATGCAGCGACAGGGCTGGCCACTCTCTGCCATCTGCATGCTTTATAGCAACCGGCCGGGGAAGGAGCGATTTAGAGGCGAGGACAAAGCTGCCAGACGCCTGCAGAGGGGACAACTGAGTGGTCACTTGTGTGGCACTCTGAGGGCTGAGCCCAGCTTCCACCTGAGAGGCCGCTTCCGTGTTGACCGTGAGAGTTTCCTCCTCAGCAGAGCTTACACACAGGACAGCAAATACAGAACCCACTGCTGGAGTTTCACCACTCGGGACGCTGCCTCTGTCCCACTTCGCAGTACTGTTCCCATGTCTGGATCAGCAGGAGCAGGAGTCTCCACAGCAGATGGCATAGTGACTGTGTCGCTGGATTCCCACATGGCTGACCACAGTTCAAGTTCCGGACCTGGAGGCTTGAGAATCACACGGGCCCATGTGTGTGGTGCCCAAGATTCTGGGAAGAGAATGGAGGAAAAGGGATTGCAGTATGACCGTCTCCCCTGGGGATGACTTCTCACTTTCCCTCTCACTGTGTCTGATTCTCTGCTCTCTGGCAAGTGCATGTGCCCTAAGGTAAAAATGCCTAAAAGTAAACAAATAAATAAATAAAATGCAGAAGAGGAATTTTGAGCATGTGGGAGGCAGCTGCCTTCTGTCTGGCCTTCTGGGGCTTTTGGAGAAGTCCAGAGGACCCTGTCTCATGGGGGAGGCCCAGGACAAGCCTCCATTGGGACTTCCTGAGTTTCGTTCCTCTTCTTGCCCTCTCTGAGAAGCCGTCCCTGCTTCCCGCGCCCCTCCACGGCCCTCGCTAGCCCTGTTCTTTGGTGTCTCTGGCTGATAAAGCTCCCAGGCTCCTCGGTTCTTTCTAGAAGTCCCTTGGAAAGCACAGTTGACATGAGGCCACGTCCTAATATTAGCAAGTGCTAGGTTCCCACCCGGTTCCTTAGTTTTCCTCACACATGTAGCTACATTCTGGCAATGTGCCATTGTTACAAAATTTACCGGCTCCTAGGGGAGCTGAGCTTCACACCCAAGGCCTTCAACTCCAGAGTGCCCCTCTTAGCCTGCCGTGCCTGAGTGTTTTCCTGTGCGGCTCTGCCTCACCGAGAGGGCTCCCGCGACCACGTCTGAGCTCGCAGTGCCTCGTGTGGCACCACGGCCCTGGAGAAACCCAGTGGAGATCCCCAGAAGCCTGGAGGGCAGACCTGGCCCCCATGATAATGCTGGGCCGCAGTCTCTTGGACATTCCAGAGGCCTGGGGCTAAGATGCTGCTGCCCCACAGCCAGGGCAGACCCTGGCCCAGACCAGAGGGAGGGAACTTGCCAGGCCCCGGTACCAGGTTCGATCCCTCAGAGCGAGCCTATTTCTGCTTCTGTGGAGTCACTTCAGGACTTGTTCTGGCCGTGGCTTTCCTGGTTATCCATCACCGCTGTGCGAGAAACCATTGAGAAATCTCTCCCTTGTCATTCAAGTGCACTGTTATTTCCAAACTCCAGAGGAAGGGAAGGAAAGAAGGGAAACAGAGACACCCTGGGCTCAGAATTGAACTCTTCCTCTGCAACTGGAAACAAGCGTGTCATTTATGTTGAAACTTCAGCCGGCTTAGCTCACAAAACACCATCTATCAAAATTCCTCGCTTGCAGAGTCGCTCTGCCAGACTCAATTATGGAGTTAATTCGGCCTTAACTGGAAGCAGAGGTTTTGCTTCATTTCCTCTCCAGAATCTCCGGGGATGCCTTTGATGCGGTTCCAGCGTGTCCAAGCTCAAGCCAGTTCAGCTGGAAGCAACGGGCACAGTCTGGCCCATCTTCTGTGAATGCACACGTTCACCCATGGGCACTGATGCAGTTGCATGTACAATACACACTCACGCATATGCCCACTCTGTGGGCACACTCGGTATGCACACACACATGCACACACTCACTCGTAGGCAATAATAAACTCACATGCACATCAGGCTCACACACATGCATGTATGCATGTACATGTGCATGGACACACAGAGTCCAGTTATCTGTCAAACATTCGGTAGGCGTTTTCTTGTTAAGATTTTTGACATAGAGTGTGTGTGTTTGCTGGAGAGAGAGGGGGAACGTGAGAGGGAATGTGAGAAATCACCCCAGGAGGGATGGCCAGGCCATAATCCCTTCTCCTCCATTCCCCTCTTGGGATTTTGGGCATGCACGCACACGCACCTGGTGTGATTTTCAAGTCACCAGGTCCAGGACTCAGACTGCATTCAGCTTTGTGGGAGTCCAAGGCCCCAACCACTGTCCGAACACCTCCTGGCCCCGGTAGGCATATCTTTAAGAAGTGGCTTTTTTTTTTTTCCTTCAGGATTTGGAAGCCATCAACGCTTACTTCTTAGCATTTCTTTTCTTCCTTAAAAGTTGTTTTCTTAGTCTGCCACCTCCCCCTTCCTTATTGCAAAAGTCCCATTTGGCGAACAGGAACTGACAAGGACAGAACGCGGTGTCTCTGGTGAACCCTAGCACAGAGCTCTGTTACGACACTGCTGCCGTCGTCATCGCTTCCGCACACCCGGACGGTGCCCGCCAGGCCCCACGTGCAGCCCCACTGTGGTTTCAGCTGCTCGCGCTGAGAGTGCCGAGGGCATCGTGCAGCTACTCAGACGCCTATAGAGAGGTGCGTTTCATAGACGGGGAACTCTGACTGCACCACCATTTGCAGAGGTTTTAGCTTTTCTTATTCAACCAGGTATAGTAGGTAAAGGTATAAAATTATCTTGTTCACAGGAAAAATGATTGAATGTCATTACTTTTATGTTTCTTCTCGCTAGAGCTGAGCTTACATGACTGAACATTTCAGAAAGAAGAATCTAAATTTTAATAGTTTTATAAGAATTCTGACTACTCGCTCAAGACAAAGCAGAAAACTAAAATAAATGCATATGATTTCTGTGGCACAGGGCCTCACGTGTTACCCAGGCTGGTTTCAAACTCACCACCCTCTCGCCTCAGCTCCTCCGTAGCTGGGGTTACAGTGTGCACCACCACACACCCTGTTGATTTCAAATACGTTAAGTTAATGAGCTAAACAAGAATATGTAATTTATTCACTTTCTAAGTGCAGACATGTTCAGTAACAAGCCTTTGTATATGGCACAGACGAACATGTGCTTTGGCAGAAAAGAACAAAAATGCAAGATGCAAGCTGAGCAGATCTTTAGGAAAATGGTGTCTATTCGATTGCATTAAGTTCTTGGCTATTAATGGAAAGAAACACAACGTGATCACACAAAATAAACACAGTCCTGACCGAGAAAAGCCTCGTGCAAGTGACATGCAGTACCGGGTTGTCAGGAAAGTCGTGGTGCAATTTTGCATAGAAAAATACACCCTGACTTTCTCAGTGACCTAAGATCATCACCGAAGACCCAGGAAGACTCACTAGGAACCAGAGGCCCGGCAGCTGAGGCCTAGCAGTAGCTGGAGTGCCCTGCGAGGCTCTGGATCCTCAAGTGGGCCTGAGAATGTGCTGTGCACACAGGCACCCGAGATCCTGGGGCGCTGGAGGGTGATAGAGAGAGGACTGTGGGGTGACAAGACCTTGTCAAGGGTGCTTCTCTCTCTCTCTCATGCATGTATGTGTTTTCTAGCAAAAAAAAAAGGAACCAGAGAAGGAGCAGATGCATGTGGCTGCAATGTAATGGGGCAGTTTGGTCTGTGTCAGGTGAAGATGAGTCATTCTGATTTCAAACATAGCGCCCAGACCCAGACCTGAGACTTGGTTGCTCTGGGTTGGGTCCCTTGTGGAATGAGCACTCCACAGGGACCCTGAAGGACAGAGGGACACCAACACCAACTTTCTAGGACAGCAGTGAACAAAACCCTGGATTCCAGTGTCCGTAACTGTTTTCAAGGAGAAAAATGGAGGCAAGACATTTGAGGGACACAGAAATGGAGGATTGTCTGTTGATGGTAACATGTATAATATCTTTTTTTCTTTTTCTTTTTCTTGGAGAGGTTTTTGCTGTAGGGCACGTGCGCTCGCCAGACACAGAGAGAGACAGAGAGACAGAAAGCGAGAAATCCCCCCCCAGGGGGGATGACCACACCGCAATTCTTTCTCCTCTGTTCTCCTCTTGGGATCTTGGGCACGCGCGCACATGCACCCGGAGTGAGTTTTAAGCCACCGGGTTCGGGACTCGAACCGGGGTCGACTACACGGGAGTCCAGCAACTTAGCCATTACACTAACTGCTGGTCCCCGACATGTATATTATCTTCAACTGGACTGGTTGGAAGCGTGTTCATGTTGGGTAATTTATTTCATAAGCTGTAGTGATGTGCAGTAAGTGAAAGTATAAAATAAAAATATTAAAAAAAAAGAAATAAAATCTCCAGGATTCACCTTAGTCCGAAGCTCATTTCCAGGAAGAAAGTGAATTTGTCACTTGGCTAGGCAGGTCCCTTTGTGACAGTTATTCTGGTCACTGCAATCCCATGCTCGAGGGTTCCAGGCAGGGAGTTAGCCATCACGTGTCTGAGCGCTTGCCTTTGGGATCCTTCTTCATTGCCTGACCTCGGGTGAGTTACGTAACCTGCGAGTCAGTTTCCTCTTGCGTAAAGCCGGGTAATAACAATCTCTTTTTCATGGACCCGATGCGGTCCCATTAGAAAAATCTGTGTAGGTTTTGTCCTTTGCTTGTCACATACTGAATACTCCATCAACGGTTCCTGGGAAATCCTACTGGCTGCTGAATTTCTTTCCTTACTGAGACTTTTAACCCTTAATCTCCGGTCTTCGGCAGAAAGGAACCACTTCATTTCCTACTCGGGAGAGAAATCTATGCCTGCGACGGATGGCAGGAAATACAAGTCAGGCAGTGACATTCTCTCCCAAGACTCCAATTTCCTCCTTGAGAATGTCTGTTGCCGTTGCTGACTCCCAGCTGGCTGTTACGGGGGTGCTCTCAAAGGCGGAGGTCGTCCCAGGGGCACCCGGGCATTCAGGACATGCTCGCTCTGCCTCTCTCTCTCTCTCTCCCTTCCTTTCCCTCTCAGCAACTTCCTCTCTCTTCCTCCCTGTCTCTTCCTCCCTGTCTCTCTCTCCCTTTCTCTCTCTCTCCCTCTCTCTTCTTTCCTCTCTCTCCCTCCCTCTCTCTCTCCCTCCCTCTCTCTCTCTCCCTTCCTCTCTTCCTGTCTCCCTCTCCCTCTCTTTCCCTCCCTTTCTCTTCCTCCCCACTCTCTCTCCCTTCCTCTTCCTCCCTCTCTCTTCCTTCCTGTCTCTCTCTCCCTTTCTCTCTCTCTGTCTCTCTCTCTCTCACACACACACACGCACTGTGAATGCCAGAGTTATCTTTTCCAGAGGATCTGAGTGGGGTCCCCAATCTACTCTGTCGCTTTTCCTAGGAGGAAGACTTCCTAATGAGGTCACACATTGGGCCACCATCGTCTCCCTCTCAGTACCACAAATGATGGATGAAGGGGATGCTCAATATTATTATCCTACTTCAATTTGCAGGTGAGGAAAGTGAGGCCGACTTTTATTAATTATGTATAAGTGTATCTGCTATTTCCTCTTACGTTGCAGAGTCTAAGTTTGCAGTCTGAGTCTCCCCGCAATAGGGCCTGTAGGCAGCTCCCCCACGCCGGTCATTGCAGCTCTCGCCTCTGCCTCCCCGGCCACCCCAGCCGCTCCTCTAACTCCGTAGGCAGAGAAGGCTAGGGGCCTCTCCCCAC
>NW_006160165.1:4302232-4306933 GCF_000334495.1 Tupaia belangeri chinensis | reverse complement strand
AAGCGACGCCCCGTATGAGGGCACTGTTGGCCTTTTGCTCATTTTTCTCGAGGTTTGACCGGCTTGAAGACAGGCCTGGGCTTCATTGTTCAGATATTTCCCTGTTTTATTTCCATTCTCACTGTTGCCTTTTGAAGGGCCTGACCTCCAGTCACCCAGAACACCCCCTGAACAGAGCGTGGTCTTCCTGTCAAGGATGCTACCCATGTCTCTCTGATCTGCTGTCATGGAGCTGCGTACCCGGATGGGTCCTGAGCCTCGGTCACTTGGGTTTACTTGGGGCGGCCTGCACGGTGCTCTTATCTGGAAGGCATCTGACAAGAGACACAGCCCGTGCAGAGACGAGGCGTTCCAAGCCGCTTTTGTACTTCCTCCTCTCGCAAACACTTCGAGGAAGGGGAACCGGTCTCATACTCGCCCTTTCTCCAGGAAGACGTCGTTATTGCCTCAGCCTCTGCGCGAGCTGTCAGGGCACATCTACTGCTCAGTAACCTTCTCAATGCGATTGCCGCCTCCACCCACTCCGCTTACTTTTCAGGTCACTGTCTGCATCAGCGGCACTCTTAACCGTGTCTAACGCCGAGCCTGGGACAGGATGACCAGAACTAGGGCGCGAGCTGATGCTTACTCACAGTGTTGTAAGAGAGCGTTTTGGTACCGTTGGTGTGTGCTCTTAGCAAACGTTTATTGCATATGCAAACGGCTGACCCATGGCCACCCCATTACCACACCTGCAGATACCTCACAGTCTGACTGTTTATTCCTACTGTCTGTTGGTCGAGATGTTTTCTCTTTAAATAATTTTTAAAAATGCAATCATTTTATATTCACAGAATAAGTTGCATGGACAGTCAGAGGTACTCTGATGTTAGCATGTTATTTAACCATGGTTGGTTTGTTGTTGCTAAAAGTCAGAAATTAACACTGTTAGACTACTTTTAAAAAAAAGTTGCTGAAGGGTGCGTGCACTCACCAAAGAGAGAGAAATAAACAGATACAGAGACAAAGAGGGAGAGTGAGAAAGTGCCACCTGGGGGGATGGCCATGCTGTGGTCCCCTCTCCTCCATTCCCCTCTTGGGATTTGGGCACAAGTATGGCAGGTTTTCAAACCAGCGTCTAGGACTCGAACTGCAGTTGGCCGTGTGGGACCCAAGCACCTCCACCACCAGGCCACGGGCTGACTTTATTTGAACTTAACTGTAGACTTTCCACACTTGCCCAGATTTTCACGTACTGTTAATGTTTGTGTTCCAGGATCCAAATCAGGACACCACATTGTATTCTGAAGTTGGGGATTTTTTCCCCTCATAAAATTAAAAGAGCAAAATTTCTCCCTTAGGAAACAGCAGCTGATGAGCTTTGTAAGAAGGTGGCAGAGTTGTTCTGCTAAGAGCATGACATACACCTTGGCGTTTGTGCTCCGCGTCTCTGGTCACCGTGTGATTCTGTCCTCACTGTGCAGACGCAGGCACGGCCGTGAGCACACGATGGGCCTGAGCCTGTTCTAACAAAACTTCATCTACAAATACGGGTGGCAGGCCGTAACTGAGCAGTTGGCAAATCTGCCAGCTCCGACGTTATTGGGCGATGATTCGTCCTCCAGCCCGATGGATGACGGTTAAAAGCAACCTTTTCTTACTGCGTTTAAGGCTTTCTTTGAATTGCCCTGGACTGACTGCCTGTGCTGAGGGATCTGCATGGTCGAAACCGGAGACTTCTCCCGACTGAAGGCTTCTCTACCTACCTGCCTTCTCTAGGCCCAGAAATCCTTGTCTCAATCCTAGTGGAATCATCATCGCAGGTAAATTACCCATTAGTGACTAGGATCGTGTGATAAGTGGGCACACGTCTGAACCAACTCCTAACCAGCCCCCTCGGCTGACTTCGTGAGAGTCACCCCCTGCCCCGCAGCCGCACTTGTAGATTTCTGCTTTGAGGAGTCCGAGGTTTATTCTAAGTTTTTCTGTTATATAGACTTTTTATCTTAGAGGCCTTTTTATATTCACAGAGAAATGGGGGGAAGGTCCAGAGAGTTCCCATACACCTTCCGCGAGCTGCGCGCACCGAGCCGCACTGCGATGGCTGACTTCATGTTTCAACTTGACTAGGACATGGGGGCCAGAAACTCGGTCAAACACCTCTCTGGGTCTCTCCATGGGGTGTTTAGACGGGATTAGCACTCAGTGGGTAGCCGTGGTAAAGCAAACAGTTCTCTAGCAGGGGTGGGCTTCATCCAAACCACTGACGGCTTGAGAAGAATAAAAAGGCTGACCCTAGGGCCAACAGATTGTGTAATGGTTACATGGCTGGGCTCCCACATAGTTGACTGTGGTTCAAAACCCAGACCCAGCAGGTTCAAACTTACACCGGGCACGTGTGCATGTGTGTCCAACATCCCAAGAGGAGACTGGAGGAGACAGGATTGCGGTGTGGCCATCCCCTCAGGGGGTGAGTTCTCACTTTCTAGCCCTCTGTCTCCCTCTGTCTCCCTCTGTCTCTCTGGCAAGTGCACATGTCCTTTAGTAAAAATTTCTCTCTCATACACACAAATAAAAAACCAAAAAATACCTGAAACTGACCCTTTCCAAAGTAAGAGGGCGCTCTCCCTGCCTGACTGCCTTGACCTGGGTGCCTACGTTCCCCGCCTCGGGCCTCACCTGAAACATCAGCACTTGTTCACTTGGGTCTCGAGCTAGCAGCTTTGGACTGGGACCACCCTGGCTCTTCGTCTCCAGGTTGCTGAGTCAGCCTCCAGATAGCAGGACTTGTCCCCCTTAATCACGTGAGACAACTCCTTACAATAAGCCCCTTCCCGTGTGAGCACACACACACACACTTGTGCATTAAACACACACACATACACGCATTCACGCTTGTGCATTAAACACACACACATGCATTTCCTTCTTGGATGGTTCTGTCTCCATGGAGAACCCTGGCTAATGTGCTCACCATCATCATCCTGACTGGAGATTGTGCTTGTTACAACTGAGAAACCTACATGGGCATCGAGTCTTCACTTGGGGTCCGTAGTTTACCTGAGGCACCCTCCTGATGTTGGGTGTTCCCAGGGCGTCAGCGAATGCATATCTCGCGCTTTCCCTGCTCCGTTAGAGCAGTCTCCGTGCCCTGAGCTGCATCTGGCCCTCTCGCCTCAGTCTCGGGTAAACACTGACACTCTCACTGTCCCCGTTCTTGTCCACTATGTTGTGTTGTCCAACACGTACGGCATGTAGCTTTTTCAGATTGACTTCTTTTACTTAGAAATATGCATTTGTTTTATCTTTATTCTGTTTCATAGTTTGAAAATGGACTTGAATGTTCATTTCTTTTTACCACTGAATAACAATCCCCTGTCTGAATGGGCAGAGTTTATCCGTTCACCTTCCGAAGAATGTTTTAGATGCAATTATGATTAAAGCTACTGTAAACATTTATGTGCAGGTTTTTGTATGGACAAAAGTTTTTAACTCACTTGAGTAAATACCGAGCAGTGTGATTGCTTGATCAGATGGTAAGAGTAGCTATTGTTTGGTAAGAAACTGCCAAACTGTCTTCCACGGTGGTTGCACCATTTTGCACACTCAGCAGCAATGAGAAGTCCTCGCTCCACATCTTCGCTACTGTTGATGACGTCAGTGTTTTGGATTTTAGCCATTCCAGTAGGCGTGCGGGGTTTTCTAGTTGCCATTTTAATTTGCAGTCTCCTAACTGCAGTGATGCTGAGCTTCTTTGCTATCTGCATACCTTATTTGGTGAGGTGTCTGGGAAGACCTTTGCCCGTACGCTTTCAGCTAGCTCATTTCTTTTATTATTGTTAAGCTTTAAGTGTTCGTTGTGTATTTTGGGTGATAGTCACTTGTCAGATGTATCATTTGCAAATATTTTCTCCCAGTGCGTGGCTTGTCTTCTTTCGACCTTGACTTTTGCAAAGTAGTTCTTTTTAACAAAGTCCAGCTTATCAACTACTTCTTTTGTGGATTACACTTTTGGTGTCCAAATTAGGGTCATCCAAGTTTTCTCCCATGTTCCAGGAGATCAAGAAATTTTATAGTTTTGCATTTCACATATTTGTTTGTGATCCATTTTGAGGTAGTTTTTGTGAAATGTATAAGGTATTATCTAGTGTTTTTGTTTTCACTCCAGCACCATTTGTTGAAGACCGTCCTCTCCCCACTGGATTGCCTTTGCTTCTTCGTCAAAGACCACGCAGCTGCACTCAGGTCATTGTACCTCTGGGCAGCCCGTCCGCTCTGCTGCCCTGGCTCTCCGTTCTCTGGCCACCATCGCACTGTCCTGACCACAGCCGCATGGTGAGCCCCGAATGGGGAAGCCAGTCTTCGGACTTGCTCTCCAATATTGCATCAGCTGTTTCCGGTTTGTCGACCTTTCATAAAGCTTTATAGAATTTGGAGATAAGGTATTTCGTTCTGCTTTCCTGGGTGACAAACTCAAATATACATATTGTTTTAGTTGGTGTATATTGTTTTAATCAAGACATTTTATGGCGTTGTATTTTACGTATTTGTTTATGATCCATTTTGGATTCGCTTTTGTGACATGTAGAAAGTGTATGTAATTCCTTATGAGCCCTGGATACCCCTCCCCTCTCAGTCTCTGCCATTGGATACCTCTTGGTTTGGCTGGTTTTTTTTTTTTTTTTTCCCCCGTGGGGGGGGCCATGTGGCCCGTGCCCCGGG
>NW_006160165.1:4277532-4302199 GCF_000334495.1 Tupaia belangeri chinensis | reverse complement strand
CACGCTCCTCCCATTGGAACACCTTTGGTTTGGGTTTTTTTTTTTTTTTTTTTCCCCCAGTGGGGGTGACCATGTGCACAGTGCTCAGGCTGTTTTGTTTGTGTTTGCAAGTTTTTAATGTCCCACTTAGGTCATCTGTAGAGCCCACAATTCGGGGTTTAGAGGCTTCTTCGCTTAGCTGGAGAAAGCCACTTTCCCAGAGTTATAAGGTGTGGTTTTTGGCACGGCTTATAAGAAAACCAAAACAATAGTAAAAAGAAATTTCTAAGAATATTCCTCTACCTATGTGAAATCTCCTTTCCGTTTCCTGCTTGGCCTGTCTGCAGGCACTGATCCTCCTGGGAAGCACTCCTGGTTTTGCTGGACTGTAGGGTATTGGAGTTTGTGGGGAGAGCCGGCAGAGACTGGAGCCCTAGTGCTGTGGGAAAGGAGGCGGCGGCTTTGGGAGAGACGGCCTGCTGCCCCCTCCGTCCTCACCTGGGGAGGTGTGGGGCCAGCCATGTGACGGACGCCAAGTAAACTACAAAGGGTCATTGCACGCTCATTTAGAGTTCTACAGAGTGACTCATAGAGTCTTCATAAGAAAGAAAATGTGAGATTGTGCATTTTGAGATAATTGATTTATTTATGTACTTATTTGTTTGTATATTTATTTATAAGATTTTTACACACAGGATCTTACCATGTCTTTTTTTTTTAAGAATTATTTTATTTTATTTATTTATTTAAATTAGACCAGAGAGGGACAGAGAGAGAGAGAAGAGAAAGCGAGAAGGCAAGCTGCCAGGTTCGAGATTTGAACCATGGTCTCCCATGTGGGAGTCCAGCACCCTGAACTACCACATGGGCCACCTGCCGGCCCCCTTACCATGTCTGATCCTCCTGCCTCAGCCTCCAACTAAGACTACACATACAAGCTGCCATGCCCAGCTCTTTTTTAGACCAGGTCTCCTTGTTTTGTCCAGGCCAATCCCAAGTTCACAGTTGTCCTGCCTCAGCCTCACCAAGTCACTAAGGTGACAGGCCTGGTGCACCAGCGAGAACTGAACCGGGGCGTCCCATGTGGTCTCAGCCTGCAAAGCACAGTGTCTTAGCTGCACACCACCATTAGGCGGGCCTTTGCTATTTACACAAAGGTTTTCAATCTTTTTTTTTTTTTTTTTAACTCTTTGGGAATTTCTTGGCTGTTGTGAATTGAGTTTCTAGAAAACCATGCAACCGTACATTTTGCTTATAATTTTAAGGGACTCAAGGATGCCTTGTACTTCAGAATGAGAACACGTGCTCTAAAATCTTCCTTTAGAACCTGCATTTACAAAGCATGTGTCGTGTACACTGTGTCAGTGCTGCTAAGTCTTCACAGATGTACGCTCTGTTAGCCATGACGTCCTTGTTCAACGTCATGTATAAGCCACAGTCTTAGAACATTTGTGCTGCTGTAACAGAATAGTTCATTTGTAAAGAACAGAAATTTATTTCTCCAAGTGTGAGGTCTAGAAGTCCAAGATCTCAGCCCCAGTATCTGAAGGCTGCTCTCCCTTCCAAGATGGTGCCCGAGACACCATGTCCTCCCGTGGCAGAGAGCTGGAGACGAATAGGGCCACTCTCCCTCTGCAGAAGCCCTTTTCTAACCTGGATCCTTTCACGTTCTCATGACCTGAACACCGCCCAGTGGCCCCACCTCCCGACACTGCTGTGCTGGGAATGAACTTTCCAGGGCATGAATTTGGGGGCACACATTCGGACCACACCACTGAGCCGGCAGACGGCCTACCCTGGCGTTTAGAACAGTTTCTTGGCGAGGCTGCACCATCGGCGTCCACGCTGTGCAGTGCTTTCTTGCTATAAAGGAAACAGGGACTGTGTGACCTGCAAAAATGAAAATGTTTACTCTTTGGACCTTAAAAGCAAAATTGGGCCACTCCTGCTATGAAGAGTGGAATTTGGCCCAGCTGGGGTGATGCAGGCAGAGGGGGCACCGCTGTGTGAGGCCAGAAGCCATGTGGGAAGGGGCTGGGTGTGCGTCCTGGGGCTGCTTCACTCAGCACATGGGTGTGCTGTGACCCGGCGAGCTGTGGGGCTGGGGCAAGGAGGGCAGTAGGAAGGTCCTGTGGAGGTTGCCTGCCTCGCTCTGTCTCTATTTTTGTCTCTCTCTCTCATGAAGGAAATTGAGATCAGGCTGCAGATTGCCCCACTGATTGGATGGCTAGGAGCTGGACGAGAGCTCAGTTCTGTTTGCAAACCGTCCTGCTCACCCCAGGCGTGGCACACGCTCCTGTGATCCCAGCCAACTGGAGGGTTGAGGCAGGAGGGTCACAACGCAGCAAGACCCTGCCAAAATGTCGACGTTTCTCTTCCCTTTACTCTCTCTGCCCTGTCTCTGTCATCAAGAAAAAAAAAAGAAAAAAACAAAACAAAACAAACAAACAAAAACAGCAGTGCAATGTGGGAGAGCAGAGTTTATGGCTTGTATTTAACACACTTCCACCATCGGCTGTATTCGACACATTCCCCAAAATACCTGAGCTTCCCTTTCTGCAGCAGGACGCTCAGCAGGACTGTCCTGTTTGCACTGCTTGGTCACTCCTCCAGGCTGCAGACAATGCGTGCTCCCCTCCTCTCCCACATTCTACAGAAAAGTGGGGCTCCTGCAGGCAGCGCTGGCAGAGACGACCCTGAGCTGCTCCTGCAATCGTCATCCTGAAGAGCTTGTATTTAAAAAGGCTCAAGGTGTACTCCACAGGCGGAAGTTGATCTATGCTGCTTTGTGAAGGCAAAGCCCACTCCTCTTGGGCCTCCAAGAATCCCCGTGGTGGCCTGGGTGTCTGCGAGAAGGCCACCCATAGCCTGTGTGCTGCTCCTGCTGGGATGTGAGACTGGCCTTCCTAGAGTGGACTCTGTCCCCAAGCTGGTGGGCAGAGGGACCAGTGCCTGCGCCTAGCAGGGAGAAGGGAGGGCTCCAGGGCAGCCAAGCTGAGTTTTCAGAAGGAGCCCTGAGCTTTCTGTGGCCGGTGAATGCCAGGAAGGGAGATTGAGCTCATCTGTCTCAAAAAGATGTGATTCAAGGGGGAGGGTTTTCTGGAGCAAGAAGTGAGTGGAGGGCTGTTACAGGGCAGGGGCCAGAGCTGCGGAAGGCATATGGAGGCTGGGAAGTGCGCGGAGCCCTCTGGGCAGTGGGGGAGAGGGAGAGGCCCGTATCTGTGCCCCACCCGCAAGCCAGTCTTACATGGCCACCATGGCAGGGGACCCTGTGGCAGGAGAGCAGTGAGCAGCACTGACCAGCTCCTCCACTCACATTTCTTCTCACTCTGCCCCTCTTCCCACCCCCACCAGAATGCAGGAGAGTCTGGAGGCATCGTGGCAGTTTGGGAAAACTTAGAGAAGCAGATGAGGAAGCAGGCTGTTCTCCCCTCCCTCCGGCTCCTCAGATCCATGGCCAAGCCTGAAGAGAGGGGGTTACTGCCGAGATGGATGTGAAAGTAAGGTGTGAGCATGGGTTGAATGCTGTAAGCGGAAGCCGAAAGAACCACACGGCTCCAAGGACCGAGGAAGGACAGTGACTGGGTCAAGTGGGACTGAGGTGATGGTGGAGCAGAGGGGAGACTGCAGCTCAACACAGCCATTCCTGGGGCCATGGGGCTTCCTCTTCTCCAAGTTCTACTTTCAATAACGTCTCGAGAACCCACCATCCCAGCCCTCCCCCCGCTGTTGCACAGCTCCATCCCTGCTTCTCTGTTCCACCTCCCCCTGTGTGTTCTCTCCCCATACCTCTGCTCTCTGATCACTCTAGGGGTTCTGTACTCAGTCTGGCCCCAGGACGTCCTCAGCGCTGCTCTGTTCTCCCAGCGCTGGTGGGCAGATGTTCTAAGCTGAAAAGGTGGCCACTTTGTCCCTGTGACTTGTAGAGAACCCAGTCTTCTAGCCATGGGATAGAGGCCTTCCCAGCCTGCCCTTCCTCCCAGCACCCCGGGAGTTGCTGGACTCAAATGACAGCAGGTGTCCTGCCTGCCTGGCTGGAGCCTGTGGGCCTCGCTCTGTGCGCACAGCCTGGCACGTGCTGAGTAACAAAGGCTGCCGGGTATGGACTGGGTGAGGCTGAGCTGCCATCAGTTCACGTGACGGGTGGAATCTGCTCCCACCTTCCTGCAGGACCACTGTGAGGGTCTGATAGAGACCATGGCTTACCCCGGCCATAACTCTTAGCAAATGTTCTCACTCCTACCTCTGGCGGAAGGTAGACACCGCCAGACCTGTGATCCGGGAATGCCGTAGGTGGTTCTGGAGCTTCATTCGTTCATTCACTCATTCAGCAAGCATTTGTTGGACAGCGCCCACAGTCAGCTCTGTCCTTGGTCCTGCGAGAAGGCCACAGACACACCCTCCTGGCAAGGACAGAGTCCAGGCTCCCGCAGAGGTGGTTTGCTGCCATTCTGGGCCTGTCTGCGGGCTCCTAACCAGGCACAGGGATGGGGGCTGCCCATAGGTGGGTTGGCCAGTCAGTGCATGGCGAAAGCCCACACCCACAGACATCTATGTCAGAACCAGCTCCCAAGAGAGTCGATGAACCCAAGTAGGCGGAGCCGATGTCAGGAAGTCTGCCACTGCGGCCAGATGCGTCTTCCCAGCGTGAGAAGACTCGAAGCACAAAATCGCTGGTGGTGAGAATGTGCTTAACTGGACAGACGGGGGACTGGCTGTGGTGTCCAGGGGCTCCCCGGGGCTCCACCTGCAGGAGGTGCCAGCCTGCACAGCCCAGGGGCTTTTCACCCCAGGAGCAGCGCCAGCTGCCAGGTGGGGCAGTCACTGGGTCCTCCTGTGCCACCTAGCTGGCAGGTGTCTGCTGGGAAGAGTGGTCTAGAACGGAGATGCCATCACAGCCATGGGGCTGCAGCGGGAGTGCCGGTCTGTTCTGAGACTGAGCTAACAGCCCTGAGTGCAGGTCGGGGCGACACACTCGGCCCTTGTGCGAGGGTGACCTGTGTCTGTAAGAACATGTGTGTGACACACAAGAGACAGCTGGTTTTGATCAACGCCGAGCTGTGGTACTCATACCTGTTACTGGACATATGCTTATCACCGCAGCCATCTGCCGGCTGGCATCCGGCCCACACCCGGGAACTGGTGCCAAACGCCGAGAGCAGGGCGTGAGCAGGGCAGACAGGTGTGCCAGCAGGATGATGCTGCCCTTGGCCAGGCTGACTTCTTCGTGGGGTCTGCTTCCTCCTGCAGAAAGGCCAGGAGGTTGCTCTGGTTGAGGGATGTTGAGACATTGCTGGTCTTTGTCTTGACATTGCTAACTCAGGACTTTTAGGATATTAAGTGGTCTTTTATCAGGGTATTGCATAGTGCATTTGCTCTCCTGCCTTGTGACGTGCATGCTACAACAGGACTTGTCACCTGGTACCCACTCCAAACATGCCCGCCTGCTACTCCTCTTCTTCCCACCTCCCTCTTACAGTCTCCAACCAAAATCTGAGACCAGGAAGATGCAGCGAGCTGACGTTATGTGTTCAAACTCTTCAGTCCTGCAAAGGGAGATGCCCTTGCTCTAAACAGGTGAGAACACACAACTGCACGAGGTTCGAGGCCAGGAATGTCATACATCAGGGCTATTTACTTGGGGACAAGAAAAATAGTTTCAAAAAATATAGTTAATCTCCATGCACCTTTTCTTTCTTGCTTTACTTTTTAATTGTCAGAGGGCACCAGAGCTTGCCAGAGAGAGACAAAAGGAGGAGAAAAGACCACCTGCAACAGAGTGTGGTCATTTTGATATCCCTTCGTCTCCTTTCCCCATCCTGCCAGGACGGGGGCACACATGCCCGGCTGGTGTGTGTTCTCAGGCTGCTGAAGCTGGGATGTGAGCCATGACTGGCCACATGGCATCCAGTACAATTCAGCAGTAGGATGTGGGGCCAGTTCCATGGACCTTTTCTTCTGCACAGAACAGGAAAACCATCGGCAATTTCAAGCATACATTCTCCACACAGATGGCATCTTCCTGAGGAGGTGAAAGTCGGTTCTTGAAGAGCAACCCCCCCTTTAAATCATACCATAGTTTGTGTCCCTTCTAATACCCATAGCACACACAGAGATATGCAATATGTCCATGATGTTGACATTTTACAGGGGAGGGGTTAGAGGAAAACTAAATCCAACAAAACGTGCTCTACCTACAGCGATTTAATCTCTTTCATGAATCATCCTTTTTAAAATCAAAACAGGAGCATCTTAGCGCTGGGGCAGAGCAGGGCATCTTAGCGCCAGGGCAGAGCAGGGCATCTTAGTGCTGGGGCAGAGCAGGGGCGTCTTAGCATGGGGGCAGAGCAGGGCATCTTAATGACGGGGCATAGCAGGGCATTTTAGCGTCGGGGCAGAGCAGGGGCATCTTAGCGTCGGGGCAGAGCAGGGGCGTCTTAGCACCAGGGCCAAGTCCAGGTGTCTTAGTGCCCCAAGCCACCCTGTAGGTTGCTAGACACCCACTGCATTTGTGTGACAATGCAGAGTTGTGATGGGTGACTTCTGCTTTAGTCGACCATTTTCTTTAAAGGGAAAAGGGTCTGAGAATGTCAGAAAACCAGGCGTCTCCTCATTTTATGGTCTCAAAGGGATGATCCAGCCTCTTTAGAGACTTGAGCCAGACAAGCCGACTGTAAACAGCGTGTTCTGATGTGCTTGGCCTGGTGGCGAATTCATGCTCAAACCACTGGATGAAAATGAGCAAGAGCCGTGGCAGTGCTTGCGGGACTCCACGGCATAACCTGAATCCATGTGCGGCCCATCCCATGGGTTCTGAAGTCCCTGACGTGAACGCCCTGGGGGTGGTGTGCAGGGGAGGCTCTGATGCAGCAGATTCCACACGCTGACTGCTGTGGCTGAACCTGACCGTCACCTCTCCAGAGAGCAGCACACCCGGATGGGTGATGTCCCAACACGCAAAGTCTTGGAGTCTGCAAGTGCAGAGAGGCTAAGAAAAGCCGCAAGACTGGTGAGAGAGAACATCCCTATCAACTGAGCAATGAAAAGAGGGGACAAAAAGCCAGTCACTGGCAGTCTGAAAACCATAACATGGAAGGAAGCGTGACTGCAGCCCTGTGCCCAGCCTCGGCCTGACCGTGCATCCCTTCCGAACGGACGTTAGCACAGGAAGTAGGAGAACGAAACGCGGCAAGGTGGTGCTCTCTGCTGCTGCTGCTTCTGAGCAGCACGGCCTCCTTGCTTATGGAAATCCGCACATGAGAAGAAATCAATCTGCCAATATGCTCTTGTTTTTCTCCACCAGCAAGGAGCCCAGCTTGTCTTCAGAAGCCAAAAGGGACACGGCTGCCTGTTATAATTAAGTCCCCCCAGGAAGCGGAGACTTTGAAAGTCACACTTTCTTGGGGGGCAATCACAGCTCCTTAGCTCGTGTGACCTTGTAATATCGTGAAGCATGGCCTCTCTGACGAGACGTGCTACCTCCGGGGCCCTCAAAGCCTGTGCTCTGGCTCGCTGCGGACAGCGAGTCAGGCAGAGGATCGATGGGACCCCTGCTGTGTGGGAGACTGGCCTCTGCACAGTGAGAGAGACTGTAGGGAGGGCAGGTCACCAGAGAGCCAGGTCGCCTTCCTAAATGCTCTGTCAAGGAGCTTTGCGATTGCTGTCAGGCTCACGTAGAAAACACTGTTCAAGGACCACGTCTCTTGGGAGTTTGGGGAGCACAGACAAGACAGGGCTACTCTACCTCCAACTCAGAGGTTTATTAAGAAAAAAAACCCAGCCTTCCTCTGACTCCATCCACAATCCTTTCTTCCCGGAGTGCCATTCCATTCGGGCCTTTGAATCTTTACGAAAGGAAGAAAGAATTTGTCAATCTGAAGGGTGTTCTTGCCTGACCCAGGGAATGCCATTGTTCAAAGCTCTTGGACTTTGTTTTGTGAAAAGTGAAACAAAAACAAACCAACAAAAACACACACAATACAAAAAGCAAAATCATAAAACCTCAAGCGACTTGAAATACACGGTAAATGCATGACAATACTTATCTTTTGGAAAGGGACTTTAAATAAAGGCTCAGAGCAAAGACAAAGACACATAATCACTTGGTCTGTTTCCCCAACACTGCCTTTTTACTCATCAGTGTGTGTATTTTCACTCGGCCGAGAAGTCTGCTCCCATGCTTACTGTGACAGTGGGCACCACCGGGAAGCCTGTGCCCAGGCAGACGCGTGCACCGAGGGCCGCACAAGGGAGCGACTGAGACTAAATGTGACCACAGCACGAACACGGCAAGATCCCTCAGCTCTGAGCGCTAGCAGTTTCAGGAGGCGGTGACAGTGAAATCAGAACCACGACTATCTAGCAGTCACCTATTCTGCACACCACTATTTTAGGAGTTGTTGAGGCAGACCAAGCAAACACAAAAGATTTGGTCTCAAGAATCTTCTGTTCTAAATGGGGACTGAGGACATAATCACAAAAGAAATGAAAGATGAGCTAACACGACAGACAAGTATCTTAATGCAAGGCGTACATGACCAAGACACAAATGATTTAGACATGAGCTGTGCTGGGAGCCAGCGGGGCGCAATAGGCAATGTTTGATCAAAAATAATCTCACTGGGGAAGAGGTGTAGAAATGGATTTTTGGTGGTGGGTAGTGTTGAGCTAGGTCTGGGAAGGAAAGGATTAGGGATTAGGAAGTTAAAATGTGAATGTGAGGGCCTAGGAGGTTAGCTAAAATAGGCAATCTATGAAGGACAAAGTTCAGATCCCAGGTTAACATGATCCATGGGGATACATTGCAGTGCAGTGTTCCTTTGGAGATACTAGGGGATTTGGACATTAGCCTACAGGCAAGGTGGAGATGCTGAGGATTTCTACATGGATTTTGGTTTCCTACCTCTTTGTATACAATGCCAACTGTCTAGTGATGGCCCCTGGGTGCCCACACTCAGTCACCCTGCCAGGCCTGGTTCCAGGCAGGGCATTGGAGGAAGTTGCAATTCAGCAGCACACTTGCTCACTTTCAGGTCCCCCTGCAGCGTCTGCTCCGAGGTCAGCAAACTAATCCCTTTGCACTTCTAGGCTGCTCTTTCTGGAGCCCCTCTGCTCTAGAATTCAGGTTTTCTGCCAGCATCTCCTGATCAACCCACAACTCCATTCTCAGTGTCTGCTTCAGTATCTCCAAAGCTTATACTTGGAGGTTTCCAGGGATGCAGACCCAGACAGTTCCCATCGTATGACAGGTGTCACACTGCATGCCCTGGGACCTGGCTTCAGATCATGTCTGGTGACGGCTCAACTCTCTAGACTCACATTTCCAGGAGCCTAATGCTACAAAGTCACCTCTGCGTCATCATTTTGTGGCCAGATGCTTAGGTATAATGGTTCCACCTGGACTCTGGGTGTAGCTTTCTCCTCCCAGCACATCTGGGTGCTAAGCAGTCCTGATGGGAGCGTGTTGTATAAAGCGGGTGCGGGAGGCCCTTTCTGCTGCGCAGCAGTGACGCAGTACTCGAGATCCCAGTGTGACTGTGGTTTGCATACCCGACCCAGTCTGCCTGGAATGAGCCAGGCACATGCTGAGTACCCCAGGTCACAGGGGTTAGAGAGCTGAAGGGAGGGGGTCATGGTGTGACCAGACCCTGTAGAGGGTGCTCCCCTCTCTGTCTCTCTCTGTCACTTGCATGTGCTCAAGGTCTGTTATGAGTAATAAGACAGACAGAGCATGCAAAATACATTATGAGAAGATAAAAGATAGCAAGGGACCTAGTTAAGAAGGTTTAGCTGTGTTTCAAGGTGAGAAGTTCTGGGCTCCGGAGGACGTACTGGAATTGAAAACAACGTGACAAACATGGCAGATTCAGAAAGCAAAAGAATGCAGGAGGGTGACTCGCTGGTCCTGGAGAATAAAATGATGCCTGAATGGGTTTTCTGGATGGGCATGGGCATACCATGTGCAGTGAGTGACAAGGCATGCATGGCGGGGCGCTCAGCTTGGCTGGGGGGTGAATTCAAGTTGGTGATCAAGTATCTGTGGAGCTGTTTCTCAGTGCTCTCTAGGGAGGGCACAGGCTTGCAGATGGCTTTTCTAGTGAGGGAAATGCAGGAGCAAAGCAGCGAAAGGAAGTGGATCCAGCTGTGGAAACGTTAATACTTAAGAAGGCAGAGGGAGGTGGAGGGAGAGGAGCCACAAAGGGAGAGATGCAAGAGGCAGACAGTGAAACACAACCAACACAAAGTGGGAAGTGGGCAAGGTCGCTCAGACAGCCCCGGGGTGCAGATGGGAGCCAGCTCAGCCAGCCAGGATGGGAGGCCACTGCAGATGTGGAATAGATGCATGGTTCGGGAACGAGGGGTTTCTTGACACTCACAGTGTGGCTTCTTAAAGTGTTAGAGATAGAACCGGATCAAGCTAGTCAGGGAGTTGATATTTGTAACTAACCCTGCATGCGTGTCACCTAGTTTGGGGTGTGAATAAGTAGCCATACTTGAGAAAACTGGCAGCAGAAAGAGCAGGAGCTACATAGACAGGGCTACTCCTGTGTGTGCACGCGCTGGTGTGTATCTGTGTGGTGGCACGCGCTGTTGTGTATGTGTGGACACGACGCGAAATAAGGCCCCGAACAAGCAAGGCGTAAAGACGATGGTCATTTAGGGAGGGAGAAGAAGATGAAGGCAATCCTGCTCTGTAAATACTCTGAGGCAACACCGCTCATCTCAGGGGGTGTGAGGGGTGGAAGGTCATTGCAGCTGTGTGCCAGGAAAGCCGACACGCACACCCAGGGCTCCCGGCGGCAGGAAAGGTGGTCAGCCCAGAGAACATCTGCAGTGGGCTCAGGAAGCTTCATGTAAGAACAAGGCATGGAGTACAGTGGCTGGGACGTGGACATCCCAGCTGGCCCCTGCCCTGTGCCACAGTGAGCTTCAGGGTAGGGCTTGCATCAGTGTGAGTGGGAGTACAGCCATTCAGCCTAGTCTGGGCCAACTGTGAGGCCGAGGGATGACAGCGGGACCACAAGGGGAGATGGTCCAGAAGACACGTGGGCAGAGATCCCAATGGCAGAGCCAGAAGGCAGGAGCAGCGGGACGCGGGGTTCAGATCTGTGGGTGGGCATTTGCTCCTGCTGTGTGGCACTCTTAGCAGGGCAGTGGGCAAGTCACGTAGGAAGTGCCTTGATGCAGGCACTGGAGGCCCGCTTTAGATGCTGATATTCCTCCACATGGGCATGATCCATACCGTACGCTGAGTCGTCCCTTGTGGGGTGTCCTGGGCATCATAGGATGTTCAGCGATGTCCAGGGCTCTGCCACTAGATGCCAGTGGTACCTGCACCCTGAGAGGAGAAACATTCCTAGGGGAGGTGGCTGCACCAGAACCACCTGGCCGATGAGGTGAGAGAAACTAACCTGGCACGGAAGGTGCCTAAGCAAGAGATTGGCTGAGTGGATGCACAAAGAGTGTGTGCATGTTTAAAAGGGAGGGAATTTTTTTGTTTGTTTGTTTGTTTTTGGAGAGGTTTTCGCTATAGGGCGCGTGCGCTCGCCAGACAGAGAGAGACAGAAAGCGAGAAATCACCCCCCCAGGGGGATGGTCATGCCGCAATCCCTTATCCTCCATTCTCCTCTCGGGATCTTGGGCACGCACGCACATGCACCTGGCGTGAGATTTAAGCCACCGGGTCCGAGACGCGAACCGTGGTCGACTACGTGGGAGTCCAGCGACATAGCCATTACGCTAACTGCTGGTTCCCAAAAGGGAGGGAATTTTGAAACAGGTCACAGCATGGATGGCCTTGAAGAAATTATGCTAAGTCAGACACAAATCGATGCTTATTGTCTAATTCCTTTACCTGAAGTCCCAAGAATAGTCAAACTCATAGAGTCAAAGTAGGACAGTAGGGACAGGGTAGGACGGAAGCTGCTCAATGGCACGGAGTTCCTGGTTGGGTCTGGGATGGGTGGTGGTGACGGCAGCACAGCAGGGTGAATGTGCTTCCGGCTGCCACTGTACACTCGGAAATGGTTATGATGGTACATGCTGTGCTGCATGTATTTCCCACAATAAAAAGGTCATTTGCCCGTGCTGTTCCCTGAACTTGGCATGTTCTGATTTGGTAGTTCCGCAAGGGGCCTTGGGTGCCACTGCGGTGAAGGAGTGGGGCAGGACACGCACGCACTGCCATGACGTGTTGTGAAGCTTGCTGCTACGGCAGGTGCCAGGGCTGCCCTAACAGCCCACAGACCGGGATGCTTGAGCCACAGAAATGCATTGTCCTTCTCAAGTTCTGGAGGGTGGAAGTCTGGCGTGGTCAGTTTCCACCAGAAGTCATGTGCCTCCACCAGAGTCGGGGAGTGAACATTCCTTCCCATCCCCCAATGGTGGATAGTCACACCTTAATCCTTTCTCTTCCATTTCTTTATCCCATTGGGATTTGCAGCACATGTACACACGTTCCAAGCATGTCTTTCAAGCTGCAGGGACTGGGACTTGAACTGTATTTGGACATGTGAGCTCCAGCTCTCTTGACTGCTGGGCTATGGGCTAGCCCTGCTTTCCCATTTAGACCAGGTAACCGATGCCATTATTTCAGTGTGCCCATGGTGAAGCACAGATCCTCAGGGCGAGGTGCTGCTGGGAAGCAGTGATGAAAGAGGGTGAGGCACAGACAAGCCGTTGCCCCCCAGGGAGCGGGAGTCAGAAGGAGAACCAGATCCAGGGGTGAAGTGCCCGTCTGGTTTACAGCTTCAGGGGTGAGCAACTTTCACAGTGCGCGTTTACACAGCGCAGTGCAGTGGACAGCCCAGGCTATTCACGACCCTCAAAATACATAACTCCTTCAAGGGGAGCAAAATAACTCACCATTCCCTGAGATATTGAATATTAATAAGGGAAGATGGCCTTCTCTTTTAAAGCATGCATGGAGATCTCTGCACAGCGGGTGGCACATCTGAGTTCATCTCTGCCCAGTGAGACTGAACGCATTTAAAATAACCATCGGTACTGGTCCGGTGCTTTCTTCCTATTTATTCCCAAGGCCTAATTTTCCCGTGCTTACATTCTCACGAAGCTGTGTTGAAACAGTGGCACTTAGCCGTTGAACGTGATAGTGTGCTAAATGCGACTTATGCCAGATGTAATTGCCACTAAAATTGACACCAGGACTCTGCTCCTGGCATGAAACCGGACTGCAGCTGGGTAGGCCCGTCACTGCGGCCGTGCCTGTGGTGATGCGGAGAGCCGCATGGTTGATTTGGTGGCTATTGACTGTGAAGAGAGCTGGGCTGAAGAGTTTGTCCAGCCCAAGTTTAGCTCAGATACAAAAAGGGCCATCCCCTAGGTACACACTCTACACTGGAACATTTTTAAAAAGAACATTAAGGAGAAATCATTGTACAGAGGAATCCATCTGTTTAATTTTCTCTAAGAAAATCGAGTGAGGCTGCAGAGGCCAGTGTTCCAGAGCACACAGACACTGAATTAGAACCAAGCTGTGAGCAACTGCGCGCATGCATTCATTCGCTCGCTCTCGGCCCGGTGCTGCTTGGTTTTCCCTGAGGGCTTTCTTCCCTCTTGAACGAGCTACGTGAGCTGGTGTGGGCAGGTGCAGGCTCACCGTGCTGCCACCTGGTCTGCACCCTGCAGGATTTCCTGTTCTCTCCTCCCTGCCCAGGATTCAGGCACTTCCCAGGTGGGCAGCCTCATAGAGTCTTTTCCTGTCACCTCTACCTTCCCAGCCCTTGCTTGGTGTTCCTCTCCTTTCATTTCCAAGTGTCTCAGTGACAACAGAAACTGGGATTGCAGAGCTGTGTATTCTCATCTGTCGCCTCCAAGGAAACAAGAATTAAGCTCTCACGAGGCCCAACCCACAGCTTTCCAGGTCTTTCCTTCACACTGAGCAGAAGCTCATCTCAACAACCTGACCTGTGACCCTCTGTATTCCTTAACTCTCATGCTGAGAACACATTATCAGGTAAAACGCAGACTTTCTTGGAAAAAACCTGTTGGCTTCACATTATAAGTACAAATTCTCTGATTTTTTTCCTAAGCAGAAGAAAATGAGTCTTGCTTAGCTAAAACCTGCTTTTGCAATGAGATGATTTGTATTTTATGTAACAGGGTAGAATGAGCTCTCTGTAAGAACCCTACAGGCATCACTTATGGCACCATCCACAATGTTGGGAGCTCCTGGAGAGTTTTAGGCAAGCACAATTGTTTTTCAAACAGATATCTACAGCCTGGAACATCGTTAGAGCGGGTAGGAGTGAGTTTGGGCAGGCCAGACTGCTGCAGTACCACGGACAGCAGACGGTGCCGGCGCTGACTTGCCTGGGACAGGGAAACTGACCAGAGAGGGGGTGGGGCCTGCCGCTGCAGCTCAGGCGAGAGGATCCTGTTCTGGAATGCTGGGAGCCTCCTGGAAGGCCAAGCGGGTCTGACTGCCCTGAGGGGTGGGAGGGGATCCCCAGTGTGATGTCAAGGATACCTGTCTCTTTCAGCAGAGAAATAAAAATAAATGAACGAACTTTGAACTGAAATCGAAAAGAAACACGGCAGACGTGTGTTATGCTGTGTGTGTGGCTGAGATGTGGTCGTGCATTTCCAGGGGTACAGGACTGCTGGCTGGCATCATTCACTATCTTCAGTATGGGGCAGATAAAGTGGAGATTTGAATACCAACCCCTCCACCACCTCATTTTCTAGGTAGGCTTAACGGACGGAAAATGGGCTGGGGAGTTTAGGCTGTTGGGAAAAGAACAACTGAAGTTGTTGACAAAGGGACTGTTAGCTGGCAAGATGGGCAGTGAGGAGGGAGAGAGAGAGTGTGTGGGAAGACTAGAGATATCTGGACAGAAGAACACTCTCGTGGTAGGGAAATTTCGGGTGAGAACAAGCAGAAATGGAAGTAATTAGAGATAAGTAAAGAAATGAGTGGTCAGGAGACTGATGGGTTGTCTGCAGGTTCTGAATTCCTACCTGCTGCTCAGAAGGTTAGTTAGGAGGGTTCTGATGCAGTAAGCAAATTCTTTAGCATGGATAAGTGAGAGGCACTGATCAGGACAGCAGCGGAAGGCAAGCTCTTGTTGTGTGGAGATGCTGCCATGCCTGCTAGGAACTAAGCACGCTCTGGGATGAAGATTAGCTCAAGACAAGACAGGTGATGTCCCATCGTGTGGAGCTTCCGTTCTTGTGAGGAAAGATGGACAATGCTCAGATGCTAATAAATAAGTGGAAGAGCAGAAAGTTGTAAGAGAATTTCAATATGGTGATGGGCTCACAAGTCACTTCAGCTGAGATTGAAATGACAAGATGGAAATGGCTACATTGAGTTCTGTGTGGCTTGGGACGGTACAAAGCTCTCAAACGGAGAAACCATCAACTTCCTGTGAGCTGAACTGCCTTCTTCCGAGAGCAGGAGCTGACCTTTCTGGCAGTATTTGCTAACAAGCACTGGCCCTTGTCGGCCCGGAGCCTTCTGTGGGCAGGTGATCCTGATTATTAGGCTATATTTCACAGCTGGTAGAAGGGACAGTGACCATCCCTACACTAGAGAAGTAGGCTTGGAATAAAACCAGGAACTATCACCTGCTTGTGTATGCAGTCTTCCTACTTACAAATATTTGAAAAGACCCTTTCTGGAAGTTAAAGAAAGTGAAAATGCAGATTTCATGTATCATCTCCTTAAGAGTTCTTTTTCTAAAAATAAATTTAGCTTTGTCACAACCCTTCTGGTAATAGGACCAGGCCCAACTCCATGGCATGGCACCTGAAACCTTCTAGAGTGTTTCCATTCATCTTTCCACACTTCTTCCCATGTACCCCGAGCCCAGGCAGCCCAGTTGCTTTTCGGCGCTCAAACAGCTGCAATCTATGACTCAGGGAATCTGTCTCCCATGCCAGAATACATGCACCTTCTCCCTCTCGTTGTTTGGAATTAATTCAGCATCCTCTCTGGAGCCTCCTCAAGCTGTTTAGAAGTTTGTGCTGGCTCACCCATCCTCTCTGCATAAATAATCCTCCATTATATTGGGTCGTTGGAAAAATCATGACACATTTTTACATAGAAAAAAATATGTCATGACTTTTCCAACAACCCAATAATTTGTGCTAACCTGCAGGGCAGAGATCGCCATCAGAGAGCATTGTGGGCAACTGACTCTGTAGATCAAAGTCGAATCTCAGCAGCTTCATACGGTTCCACCCTGTGACTGAGCCCCTGTTATCTGGTTTTTGTTTGTTGGTTTGTTTTCTTTAATAGTAATAGAATTCCTGACTTTCCTAATTTCTCTCTGAGCCCACGACTGCCTGTTAGAAAGATTATAATTTTGCAAATGTGATTATGAGATGAAGGTCTGGCCAAAATGTAATCAGCTGTATTAACTAGCAGCTTCTAGGAGCTTCACTTGAAAGATAGCTTGTGCATATCATTTGGTACTTCTTTTTTATTTTAATAATTATTACTTTAATTAAATTAATTATTATTATTTTAAATTTGATCAGAGAGACTGAGAAAGAGAGAGAAAAAATGAGAAAGCAAGCCACCAGGTCCAGGACTCAAACTGCAGTCAGCCATGTAGGAGTCCAGCACCTCAACCACCATGCCACCTGCTGGCCCCACCTTTGCTATTTCTTCATAGTCTGTCCTCCCTCCTGCTGCCTGGAATGCATTTATGATCACTGGAGATTTGGCAGTGCTTGGCACATGAAGATAAGGGAAATGCTCTAGAGATCATGGAGTGGTAAAGTACAAATACTACGAGTCCCTACTTTGGTGACAGAGCCAACATCAGCATTGGACTACTAGAGAATTTTTGTTTCAGTTAACAACTAGGACTTTTAGAAAAACCTACTTACAACTGATAAATAATCAATTTTCTTGTTTGTTTGTTTTAGAGCCGTCAAATAAATAATCAATTTGAATTAATTTCTTTTCTTTTTTCTTTTTATTATTTTTAAAATTTATTTTTATTAATTTCACATTTTACATAAAGTCTCTATCATGATGTATTTTCTCTCTCTCTATTTTTTTCAACAAAGAACTTTCCGTACCTCACACCCACCTTCCGTCACCAACTCTCTACTGTTAACTCTCCGCCTGCTACAAGCTCTAGCATCCACACCCATCCTCTCTACCATCACATCTTCAAATCTCTCAACCTCTGCCATAGACACTCAGTACAATTAACTGGGGATATGCAATATGTATCTTTCAAAGTCTGACTCACTTCACTCAACATTAAGTTTTCTATACTCATCCATTTTGAGTGAAACAATAGTCTCGTATTGTTTCTTAAAGCTGAGTAATATTCCATGGTATTTAAGTTGGTTCCATGTTTTAGGATTTGTGAATAATGATACAATAAACATGGATGCGCAAGTCTTTCCAGCTGAGTGCTTTCCTATTCTTTAGATGAATACCAAGGAGTGGGTTTACTGGATCATATGGTAATCCTATTTGTAGCTTTTTGGGAACTTCCATATTATTTTACACAGAGGTTGTACTAATTGTACTAATTTGTGTTCTCACTAACAGAGTAAGAGGGTTCCCTTTTCACCACAGCCTTGCCAGGACATTTCATTCCCATTTTTTTTTTTTTGAGCCTAGCCATTCTAATTAGAGTTAAATGATATCTCAATGTAGTTTTATTTGCATTTCCCTTATGACAAGAGACTTTTAACTTTTTTTGATATGCCTTTTGGCCATTTGTAAATCTTCTTTGGAGAATTGTATTTTCAATTTAATTGCCATTTTAAAACTGGATTACTCAGAATGATCAGTTAGAAAAGTGCTTGCACATCTATATTTATTGCAGCATTATTCATAATTGCTATGGCACGGAACCAACCCAAATGTCCATGAACAGATGAATGGATAGAAAAAGTGTGGCACATACACTCTATGGAATACTACATAAAAATCAACAAGATTCTTGAATTTGATAGAAAGTAGATGAATATGGAAGATTTACTGCTGAGTGAAGCAAGCTAGGCTATAAAAGAGAAGCATTGTATATCTCCATTTAATATAAATCAACTGTTTGCACTCTATGGTGGAAATTGAAAGCTTAGAGGATATAGAACCATGGAAAATGGTTATGGATGCTAGAGATAGTGTGAAAAAGAGGTTTTGAGAAGGATGAGAGAGTGAGGAAATAAATTAAGGGGAAAAGTAGAGAGGTAAGACTTGTATAGGACACAGAAATGGATTTTTATCTGTTGGTAATAATGTGCATAGAATCGTCAACTGGACTGATGTGAAGTGTATTTGTATTGGGTAAATTAATTTTACAAGCCAAGTGATATACAGTGATTTTATGTATAAAAGAAATTAATTTTTTTTAAAATTGGATTTATTATTTTTAGTATTATTATTAATGGTTGAGCTGATAGAATTCCTTTTATGTTATAGATATCAATTGCTTGTCTGAAGAATAATTTGAAAATATTTTCTCCCATTCCTAGGGTTTTCTTTTTGCTCTAATTATTGTTTCCTTTGCCATGAGGAAGCTTTTTAACTTGAAGTGATTCCATTTGTCTCTTTTGGGGGACTATTGCCTGTGCTTTAGGAGTTTTGTTTAAGAAATCTTTGCCTGCAGCAATGTCTTTAAAAGTTTCCCCTACCATTTTTACTAGTAGTTCTGAAGTTTGAGGCTTTATATTTTAATCTTTGATCCACTTTGAGTTGATTCTCATTAATGGTGAGTGATAGGGGTCCAGATCTATTTTTCTGCAGGTGAATATTAAGTTCTTCCAGCACCATTTACTGAAAAGCCTTTCTTTTAACTGCTGCGTTGTCTTGTATCCTTTGTAAAACATCTGTTGGTTGTATGATTTGGGATTAATTTCTGGATTCTCTATTCTTTTCCATTGGTCTATGTGTCTATTTTTGTGCCAGAACTATGCTGTTTTGATTATCACTATGTAATGCATTTTAAAATCAGGTAGTGAGATGCCTCCTATTTTATTCTTTTGGAACAGTCTTGCCTTGTTGATACAGGGTCTTTTATGATTCCAGATAAATTTTATAACTTTTTTTTCGATTTCTGTGAATAATGTCACAGGAAATTGGATTGAAATTGCATTGAATATGTGAATTAACTTGGGTAGAACTGATATTTTGATTATATTGATTCTTCCAATCCAAGAACATGAATGTTCTTCCAATTTTTTTGTAACATATTAAATTTCTTTTTTTAGGTTTTTAATAGTTTTCCTTGTGGAGACCTTTCACCTCTTTGGGTAGGTTTATTACCAGGTATCTTTATTTGTTTTGTGGCTATTGTAAATAGGACTGCTTTCTTTAATTATGTCTTGGTCTGTTCATTGTTAGTATATAAAAGTGCTCTAGGTTTTTGTATATTGACTCTGTATTCTGCTGCTTTACCAAATTCATTTATTACTTCTAGGAGTTTTTTCATGATCCTTTTGTATTTTCTATGTATATAATCATGCCACCTGCAAATTGGGACAGTTTAGCTTCTTTTCCTACCTGAGTGACTTTTATTTTGTTCTTTGTGTGATTGTATTGGCTAGGACTTCCAGCACTATTTTGAAAAGCAGTGGGCAACCTTGTCTTGTTCTAGTTTTTAGTGCGGAGGCGTTCAACTTTTCCTCAGTCAGTATAATATGAACAATGAAACTATCATATATGGCTTTTATTGTGTTTAGGAATGTCCCTTCTACCCTATTTTGCTAGAGTGTTGATTGTTAAGTGATGTTGTGTTTTATCAAATTTTTTTCTGCATTTATGGATATGATAATATAATTTTGATATTTTGTATTACATTTGTTGTTTTGCATGTGTTGAACCATCCTCACATCACTGGGATAAAGCCTACTTGGATATGGTGTACAATCTTCTTAATATGTTGTTGGATTAGTTTGCTAGTATCTTGTTGAAAATTTCTGCATCAGTATTCATCAAGGGTACTGATCTGTAATTTTCTCTTTTTGTTATGTCCTTGTCTGGTTTTGGTGGAGGTAATGGAGGCTTCATAGAATGAGTTTGGGAAGATTCCTTCATTTTGAATCTTTAGAAATAATTTCAGAAGAATTGAAATTAGTTTTGCATAAAAAATTTGTAGAATTCAGAAGTGAAGCTATCTGGACTTGGACTTTCCTTTGTTGGGAGACTGTTACTGATTCAATCTCTACTTGTTATTGGTCTAAGTCAGGCTTTATATATCTTCCTGATTCAGCCTAGGTGACTTGTACATGTCCAGAAATTTGTCCATCTCATCTAGGTTTTTTTTTTCCTCCCAATTTTGCTGTCTTTTTTTTAAATTTTATTTTTTTATTATCATCATCATAATCTTCTTTATATTACATTGGATTACATATAACTTTACAGTGTATTACATTGTTTTTTCAAAAGGGAATGCCATGCATGTCCGTCAGTACAGAGACATTAATCTCCCCACTTCAACATTCAATATCTTTTCTATGTTTTCCCCAATCATTATTTTTATTATTCTAATTATTTTTTAAAACAGTCAATTGCTATTTCTCATTTTGCTTGTAAAAATACTTTGCCCATCATGAAATACTTCTCAGACCAATCCAGTTGAGAATACTATACATGTCATCATCAACAGTTAATAAGCCCTATCTGTTTCTCACTAACGTCCTACCTCTCTATTGTTCACTGCTATCTTTCTCTATCCTCTTCTCTTCACTTACCCCATTCCACACTGTCCTATTCTCATTAAGTACCTTCACTGCTTTTATGTCCTCCGATTTTTTGCTCTCTATCATAGAGTGCGGATAGTCGGTATATATTGAGTGGATACATACAATATCTTTCTTTCATAGCCTGGCTTACTTCACTCAGCAATAGATCCTCCATATCTGACCATTTTCTATCAAATTCCAGGGTCTTGTAGGTTTTCTGGTTTGTTGGCATATAGTGACTCATAATATTCTCTCATAATTTTTGCATTTCTGATATATTGGTTGTAATATCATCAGCTTCATTACTGATTTGATCTATCTGGTTCCTTTTTCTATTTTTCTTGGTTAGCTAATGGTTTATCAATTTTGTTTATCCTCTCAAAAGCCAGCTTTTTACTTTTCTTTGGAATAGTTCTTTTAAATTCTTTTTAAAATTTATTTTAGCTCTAATTCTATTATTTTTTTCCTTCCTTTTTTCTTGAGGGGGGAGCTATTGTTGCTTTCTAGTTTCTTAAGATGTGATGTTATGTATTTGCCATCATTCTATTTTTTTTTTCTTGTGAGCACTAATGACTATGAACTTTCCTCTTATGACTGCCTTTGCTGTGTCCTGAAGGTTATGGAGAGTGATGTGTTCATTATCATTTGTTTCAATGACCCTTTTGATTTTAGTCTCAATTTCTTCCATAGTTTGAAAGTCATTCAGGAATAGGTTGATTAGTTTCCATGCTTTTGTGTATTTTTGAAGGTGGCTCTTTCTGTGGTTGCTTTCAAGTTTAATTCCATTATGGTCAGAGAGATGCAGAGTATAGTTTCTATACTTATACATTTACAGAGGCTTATTTTGTGGCCTACTATATGGTCAATCTTTGAAAATATGCCATGCAGAGATGAGAAAAAGTGTCATTTGTAGTTCCTGGGTGGAATGCACTATACATGTTTGTCAGGTTTATATGGTTTATGTTATCAATTAGTTCTTGTTTCTCTTTATATTTTGTCTTGATGACTTGTCCACTGGTGGTGGTAAGTGTTGAAATCTCCAACATTTTTTGTATTTCAGTTTACATCCCTCTTTAGATTTGGCAGTCTTTCTTTTATATATTCAGGTGCCCTGGGTTTGTGTGCATAAATATTGGGTTGTCAGAAAAGTCATGACATAGTTTTTCTGGGTAAAAATGAACCATGGCTTTTCTGATAACCCAACATTTATTACTGCTATATGATTGTTATATCTTTTTAATGAACAAATCCTTTTAGAACTATGCAGTGTGCTTTTTTTGTTTCTTTTTACCCTTTTTATAGTAATGTCTATTTTGTCTGTTATCAATATCACAACTCTTTCCTTATTTTCATTTCTGTTTGTGCAAAATGACTTTTTCCAGCCCTTCACTCTTGGTTTATGTGTATCTTTGTCAATGAGGTATAGTTCTGTAAACAACATATATAGGGTTCCAGTTTTTTCCATCCATTGAGTCAATCTGTATCTTTTAGTTGAAGAAGTTAATTCATTAACATTCATGGTTATTATCAGCATGTGTGCACTTAGCCCCGTCATTTTCTTTTAATTTTTTTTTTCTGCTTGCTTTGTCCTCTTTTTTCTATTTATTTCCTGTTAGCTTTCCAGGTGTAGTGTTCCCTTCAGCATTACCTGAAGGGATGGCCTACTTTTGTCAATTCTTTCTGCTTTTATTTAACTGAGAATAATTTTATTTCTCCTTCCCACATGAAGGATAATCTTGTCAGTTAAAGTATTCTTGGCTGAAACTGTTTTTCTTCTAGTATTTAAATATATATTCTCATTTTTTCCTTGCTTTCTTCGGTTTGGTTGAGAGGTCTGCTGGTAGTCTAACAGGGTAATCTTTGTAAGTAATCTGTCATGTCTCTTTTGTCATGCTTAGAATATTGTCTTTGTCTTTGATTAGTAATAGTTTGGCTATGATGTGCCTTGCAGAGGATCTTCTGATGTTAAATCTATTTGGTGTTCTTCATATTTCCTGGATTTAGGTTTACATATGCCTCTCTAAGTTGGAAAAGTTTTCAGCTAATATAGCATGAAAGAGATTTTTTTAAACTTTTACCCATCTCCTCACCTTCTGGAATACACACTATGCAAATATTCTGCCACTTAATGATGTCTGGGATTTCCCATATGTTCTTGTTTTTAGTGGTTATTGCTAATTGATACATAGTAAATTTGAATTATTTTGTTATATGTTTGCTTTCTCACTAGGCTCTGAGTTCCTCAATGACAGAGGTTTTATATATATATATATATATACACACACACACACACATATAAGTAAGGGATATGATGAGGGAGTGTACGTGTACACATACATACAAAAGAAAGAAGAGGAGAGAGTGAGAGGAGAGTACTCTCCAAGGTCTGGCCACACCATGACCCCTCCCTTCTGTTCTTCGGTTGTTGGGTCTTGAGCAGGGTGTGCATCATGGCTGGCACATGTTCCAGCTGACTGGACTGGGAATTTGAACTGCGGTCTCTCTGTGGGATATGGCTTCTCATGAGCAGCATGCTACTTCTGTGACACAGAGCCAGACCCAGAGGTTGTATTTTTAAATCTTTGTGCCCTCTGGCACTCAGTAGAAAGCAACAGGCATGGCACATTTATATAATCAATAATATTTGGGAAGTAAAATATTTCGTTAGTGTTTTGGACAGAATGATTCAAATACGGATTGTGTGGCTGACAGGCAACATTCAAATAGTATAAAAGTTAAAGACAAATAGAATATCTCAAGGAATTCCAGCAAATAAATAGGAAAATAGATGAAAATAGATGTTTTTCTCCTAAGAAATGCTGATTTATCAAAAACATGAAAAGGAGTATTTTATTTTTGGTAGAGAAACTCACCTAAGGCACTTACTCCAAGACTCAAAGGATTGTGACCAATGAACAATTAACAAAGTAAATGGTCAATACACTCTTGGAGAAAAATGGGGGAAAAAGAATGATAGTTGGTGATACATGTAACTTCTTCCAATAATCAATTCTGATGAGGTACAAGCCTATTAAAAACTGAAGATTTAGCCTTGGTGGGAATCAATGATGAGTTTACGTAACTGCAGGAGCCATTCTTTCTAAAATGGAAAAGGCTAGAAACCCCAAGTCTTCCCTTTGTAAATTATAACTTGTGTTTTCTGACAGAGCCATTATGAACTCTGCAAACCACAGGCTATAAAATAATTATAAATCAGAAATCAAGCACACAGCTTCTCAATAACCATGTATTTCTGGATATTGCAGGCTGCACCCAGTTCAATGTAGTCTACTAGGTGCTGGACTAGCAATGAAATTACACCAACCCCATTTACACTTGATATTAAAAGTTTATTAGTGCAACTAAAACTATCAAAATAATCAATTTATGGTTCTAAACAAACCTTTAGGATGAAGGAGCCTTAGCAGACACTAGGGTCAATGTCTGAATCAATAATATTGTCCATCACTTGTGACGACTCAGTTGCACAGTACGGGTCAGTTTTACTGGCGCTGATGAAATCACTAGCACACAAATACAAATCAGTATTACAGGAGACACGTGGCAGACATCCTCCTCCTAGCTCCCTCCCTGACCCAGGAGGAAGCATGAGTTTGGGTGTCATTCCAGTCACTGGAAAGCAACTTGCGAGAGAAAATACACTTCTGCTGCCTCAGAGACAAACATGCAAGTGACGGCAGCAGAGCATGACAGAAAGGGAAGAGGGGGCAACACAACCTGAGGCTGATTCAGTCCATCCTCCTCACTGCTGACCTGTGCAAGCCGACTGACTTCTCCTGGTCGGCCTTTCTTATGCCAAATGAGAGCATGAGGAGGGAGGGTTCAAGGAGCTGCAGGACGTTCTGCGAGGTGAACCATCTCACCTGGCCCAGAGACCTGCGTGAGATCTGGAGGGAGGGAAAGGCGACTGTTGGCCGGGTCCACAGCTGAGACAACATCTGGGAGGTTGAAGAAGGAATGCAGGGTTAGAGAACAGGGCGGAAACCAAATTGAC
>NW_006160165.1:4276641-4277393 GCF_000334495.1 Tupaia belangeri chinensis | reverse complement strand
GGAATGCAGGGTTAGAGAACAGGGAGGAAACCAAATTGACCGAGGATCAGGTGCAAGTGGCAGTGTGACCCCTGCCATCACCATGGCGACCAGATGCTGTGACAGGCGTCCATCTTTCCCGCACATCTTGTCCGTGTCTTGCTTCTCTCCATGTTCTTCCCTGCCACTTGGAGTCTCAGTCTTCAGGTGCTAGCAGTCCTGGTTGCTCCTGAATGCACTGGTCTTGTTTGGTGCTTTCTTCAGTTTTTATACTTGTTCTCGGATTGTCCTGGTAAATGCCATTTGTCATGGGATAACCCTGTTTCCTGATGTAAGTTATTTAGATACCACATAGCTGACACAGTTCAAGTCTTGGGCCTGGTAGCTTGAAAAACCCAGTAGACACAAGTGTATGTGTGCCCTAACGTCCTGAAAGGAGGAGTAGGGATGATAATGCAACCATTTCCTCTGACGGGTGCTTTCTCCTCTCCTTTCTCTGTCTCTCTCTGGCAAGCTCATGTACCCTCTAGCCAAAAACAAAAAATAAAAAGCAAAACAAAAAGCCAACGACCTGCTTGCCACAGCTGCGAACAGAAGTGTACTGACTTCCTGAGTCTTACATTCTGCCCCACCTGCTCTGTCTTACTTTTAGCAGAAGGTAAAGAAGTACTTCCCTGGATGCACATGCACTAGACTGCTCCTCAGTTTGAGGGCCGTTGTTTTTTTTTTTTTTTTTTTTTTTTTTTTTCTTTAGGGGCCAATCCCCGCCCAAA
>NW_006160165.1:4269396-4276610 GCF_000334495.1 Tupaia belangeri chinensis | reverse complement strand
TCGCCAGACAGAGACAGAGAGATAGAAAGCAAGAAATCACCCCCGAAGGGGATGGCCATGCCACAATCCCTTTTCCTTCATTATCCTCTCAGGATCTTGGGGACGCATGCTCACGCACCCGGCTTGAGTCTTAAGCCACTGGGTCCGGGACGCGAACCACGGTCGACTACGTGGGAGTCCAGCGACATAACCATTACGCTAACTGCTGGTCCCGAGGGCCGTTTCTAATCTGTGAAATCTGGCAAAGCAGCACTGGTACCTCAGTAGAGTAGTGAGAGGTGACGAGGTGATACATGCGTCTAAAAAGCAGTGGAGCGATTTTCCGGTGTGCACAGCACAGCGAGGGTTCAGTGCTCGGGCAGTGAAAGCCTGCGTCCTGGGGGGAGTGTTGCACACTGTATCCATGCCTTACAAAGCCCACCTGGACCTCGCAAAGGTAAAAAGTGATTACATATAAATCAGAAAGCACAATAAAACAAGTTATTACGCACACCATCCTCAGAATCAACTCTGTGAAGTCGTTTATGTAGATGCTACAGCCTCATGCAAATGTGGGTAAACTGATACAGAGTTAAATTGTTATTCAGAGTCACAGTTAATAAATGGAAAAATGAATCCACATAGCCATGCTTCCTAGCTCCAAATGTGGGAAGGAATTATTCAGTGAAATTGCCCAGTGGCAAAGTAAGGGCTAGAAATTAAAGACAGCATCTAATACTGGCTTCCTGTAAATAAGTTATTCACACATTTTTCTTCTGTGACATCCAATGCTCAAACGTTTCCATTTTATTTATGAAGAGTCTAACTAATTAAACGTTCGTGCGTTAGGTCAACTTTCAGGAGACAGGACTCCCACTGGAATTTGTGATTTATCCCTCCCCACAATTCAGTCGGCTAGTGAGCCCTTTCTATAATCGAAGTAACCCAATGTCTTCTGGGCCAATGGTCCCATCTTGGGCCTGCATTCCATGAGGTTTTTGTGACTGGAACTCACCGTAAGTTGTAATCAGCCATTTAACCTTTCTGTCTCTAGTGTTCATTCTGCAAAGCAATGATAATTAGGCCACCCAGGAGAAAAGAAGAAAGAAAGAGGAGGAAGAGAGGAGAGGAAACAAAGCAAACATGCAATTTTATCAGACTATAGAGGAAACTAGCTTGTGAGATGTAAGAACACACCAAATACACCATTGGTGTAGGATGTTACTATGAAACTATTTTAAGAATAACATTATGTTACGAAGGGGCATGTACTCAGGGGCAAACTCTGGCACAGTGCTAACAGGATGCTCTGGGAGGCAGGCCCACACAAGCGGGTTCTGGGTTTGCATCCGGAGACCTCCTTGAACATACTGGACGAGCCTGTGGCCGTGATCTGGGGTTCACTGAAACTGGGGCGAGTCTCAGCATCCAAGCCCTGGTGGGGGTGCTTTCTCTGTCATTCTCACTCATGAAACAACTACATAAATAAACTTTAAAATGATCTTTATAATACAACTGAATTTAATAATATTTAATGACTCCTCTAGTTGCAATAGAAGAGAAGAGTGCCGTCATGTCCAGACCGCACGGCCCCCTCAGGTTACAAAGCTCTTGGCATAAGCAGGTTTTCTCTGAATCTTGCCCATGGGAAGGACACTGGAATGGGGAATTGGGCAGGAAGAGAAGGATTTGAGAAGAAACATTTGCTTGCCACTTTGGATGGTTTCTGTAGCTATTCTTCTGTGACTGTGGAAGCTATCCTTGTCGTCAGCTTTTCCTAAAGTGTGACTCTCACACCGTGTGGCTTGCCAGGCAGTTTTAGGCACTTTGGGGATTATCGGTTGTGCTTGCATTTCTGTCGTTGCCTTCTATTTAAGGCAAGTGGTAAGTCATATGGCAATATGGCGATGAGCACGGAGTCTCAGCTTAAATCAAGCTTAGGTAAAACAAGTATAAAGAACAGTATTAAAGTCAGTCGTAGTTCTAGGCTGTGTGGGACTAGCTGAAATTAGGCTGCTACTCAGGTGACTTTGCTTGACTGCATTCCCGGGTGATGAGGAATCACAGCTCAAAAGCACGGGAAACTGACTTAAGGAAACTACAGACACATTTGGCCTGAGCTTTCAGGCGAATGAGGGATTCCTTGCTTCCCCCTCATTTTGGACCGTCTCCTGTCAGCAGTGTGAGCAGCTTGTAAGTGCTGGGACTATTTCTAGTACAGCAGTCTGGACATCCCGCTAGAACTGGTGACTAGGGATTTTAACCTGCTGAGGAGCGTGCACAGCTGCCCCACCCAATCATACTGCGGAGAGTCTACCACGGACTTGGCAATAAACTTGAAGAAAACCATATGCTGGAAAGGAAGGAAAACTTGAAATTCAGGGTAAACGATTCAATGTAAAGTTACATTTAAGAGCTGGGCTTTTATTTGGAACTATCTGATTCAATTCTGATTTTGAGGCTGTACTTTTTCTTTGTGCCTAAGTGTTCCTTGTGATTTAAAAGAAAATAGACCATAGAAGAAAAAGAAAAACAATGGAGCATTGTAGACACTCGCTTTCATCTTATTAGGGCGAGCATAAGCACAGGAGCAAGGCCACGAGGAGCCTTGCACAGTCTAGCGAGGTTGGGCGGTGATGGTGGGGTCGGCCTACGTGGACAGGAAGGGGATGGAAGTGAAAGTACCAAGTCAGAAATCACGTATTTATTAAACCTCAGGCTCATAGAAAGACCCTGCTCCAGTGCTCAGTCTCGTTTCAAAGCACAGGTTAAGTGGGCCAGAGTTTATAGAATAACTCAAGCACATAGTCAGATAACTCACTAGAAGAAACCCCAACTCGTGGTTAATTTTGGTCACCATATTCTTCTACAGATGGACTGAGACCTTGACCTTATACATTTGTTTACACATTTATTAGCAATTTGCCATATAGACAATAGTTTCTCCTCTGGTTTCTTCTTTAGGTTGTGCTTTTGTTGTTAAAGATTCTCTTCACAGCAGAGTCCTATTTCTCTGGTATGGTCCTCTCCCAAACTCCTCTATAACCCAAATGAAAAGTTAATTGTGTGGGGAACCAGCAGTTAGCGTAATGACTATGTCACTGGATTCCCACGTAGTCGACCGCGGTTCGTGTCCCGGACCCGGTGGCTTAAAACTCACGCCAGGCGCGTGTGCGTGCGTGCCCAAGATCCCGAGAGGAGAATGGAGGAGAAGGGATTGCGGCGTGACCATCCCCCCTGGGGGGGTGATTTCTCGCTTTCTGTCTCTATGTCTCTCTCTGTCTGTCTGGCGAGCGCACGTGCCCTACAGTGAAAATCTCTTCAAAAAAAAAAAAGTTAATTGTGTTTTATTTACATTATAATTTGTTAAAAATTCTGTTTAATCTTAAGGAAGGTACATGCAGTTTCAAGATGAATTTCTCTTTATAATTTTAGTTTTGCTATTTATCTTGCTGTAGTGGAGAGCCAAATAATGTGTATGGTTTTTAAGTTTCCTTAAGAGTGCTATTTCTTACTAATAGCAAAGAGCCAGGTTTACCACCTGTATTATAGATTTTGAATACTGAATTATAAAATGTGCTAGTTGCTGAGATATAAAATAAGCTTAATAAAATAAATGAAAACAATAAAAATGTTTGCTACTTTTTATATGCTCAAATTGATCTTAAAGGCAAGATTATGTGCATCGATTGACTAGGAAAACATTATAAAGTTTTAATCCCAAGCTGTGTGGTAAAATTTCAGGGCTATAGAAATTGAGAAAAAAAATGAAGATCTATGTTTTATTAGATAGGAGTGTTGTAATGGAGGGGTGGGAGAATCTGGTGTTTAAGAAGAAAGCATTTAATTTGACTGATATTGTGAAGGATGGAGATAAGAAAAAGTTGAAAGTATTTGAGAAATGAAATGGCTTTGGGGAGATCATGATGTTGCATGTGACAGTGCTCCTCTTGTGGAAACTGTTGCAGGGAACTTCAACAGAAGAGGGAACAATCGTGAGGGATCCCTTCCTGCCGGAGTAGAATGTTAGGTCTGCCTGGCTAGGGTGAAACTTTATCATCCCCATACTTTCTGATATTGAAAGTAATACCTATTTTATTGCAGAAAACTTGGGGAACACATGAAAATACAATGGAGAAAACAGACATGACTCTGGTGTTGCCACCAGGAAGAAAGTCCTGTAACAATGTCCCTGTTTATTTATCTTGGCTTCTTGCTGTTATCATCATGTATGATACATATGTTATTGCATAAAAATGGAATTACTCTCCATGGACTATAAATGTCAGGGTTTTAAAGGTTAATGATATTTCATAATTATTTTCGATTCTTTTATTCTTTAAATGTGTTGAAAAAAACCAGTGATATATTCCCTACTATTAAACTCTTCCAGTAAATCTTGGGATGAGCCTTATTTGATAATGATGATAGGTTATTCACTGGCCATGCTATGGGATTAATTTTGCTAATTAAAACTCTATTGGTAAGGGAGATGGGTGGTAGTGTCCCCTTTTTGTGAGTACAATTTCAAAAAAATGTATCAGGCTTATGTAAGTGTCACTGATATAATTGGGAAGCCTTCATATTGCTATGCCCTATAAAAATGTAATAAAAGTTAGATGACAGTATCGGGGCTATTTCCAGCACCTCACTTGGCAAAGTTAGTATAGAACTTTGTTAACATGGAACACTCCTACTACAAATACCTAGATGTGCTAAGTAAAAATACCAGAAGCACAGAAATTAAATACACAGCCAAGCTCCAAGAAAGAGAATGGTGAACATTCTGAACTGAAGCTAGCATTAGTAACCCACAGCAATAAATGAACTGTACTGTGGAGGGTTATTGCAGCCATAGGTGGGCCCAGACAACTGGTAGACCCTTGGCTTTAATGTCAGTAGAGGGATGAGAATGGCGTGAAATTGTTTACCTTGAATAAACTCCTGGACCCTGGAGTATCAATACCCTTTTGAAAAGAGTGATATAGAACTGCTAGATAGTAATCTACAGTGGTATTTACTTTTGTGGGAGGAAACCGGGGGAGACAAATGCTGTACTAGCTGCTCTTTTTCCTAAACTGGCAGCAGTGGGACAAGAGTGTTCGTTTGTTCATTTAATCACCGTATTCATGATCTCTCTCCTCTCTCCCTATATATAACATTCATATTTTTCCCCTTAGCATCTTAAAAAAGAAAAATTTTAAAAGACTGGAAAGAATAATGGTATCTGGTAACCTCACAAATTCAACTATTTGAGGTTATAAAGGTATACAACTCATAGGATTGCTAGAAAAAAAAAAAACACATGATACCCAGTAAAATGTAAAATTCAGATAAACAATGAAAAATAATTTTAGCTTAGTTTGTCCCACATATTGCATGGGATCAAATGCTGTACTAGCTGCTCTTTTTCCTAAACTGGCAGCAGTGGGACAAGAGTGTTCGTTTGTTCATTTAATCACCGTATTCATGATCTCTCTCCTCTCTCCCTATATATAACATTCATATTTTTCCCCTTAGCATCTTAAAAAAGAAAAATTTTAAAAGACTGGAAAGAATAATGGTATCTGGTAACCTCACAAATTCAACTATTTGAGGTTATAAAGGTATACAACTCATAGGATTGCTAGAAAAAAAAAAACACATGATACCCAGTAAAATGTAAAATTCAGATAAACAATGAAAAATAATTTTAGCTTAGTTTGTCCCACATATTGCATGGGATATACTTATGCTAAAATTATTCACTATTTATAGAAAATTCATATTTAACAGGGCTTCCTCTATTTTTATTTATTGAATCAGGCAAGCCTAGTAAAAACTAGGGCTGGGAAAACTTCCCAGGAATATCCAATCCTTATTTCAATGTAAGCCATCAGTAATCATCCCAAATTTAATTTTCTTTTCATGTTATCAGTTCTTCTTGGTCTTAGTAAAGGGATGTTGTATAAATTTGTTCATTCCTTGGACACATCCAGCTAAAGGTGTCCAAGAACAAACTCCGAGGCTGGTCTCTAGAACAAGATAATGGTCCCACCCTGGACCTCCGTATCTGTGGTGAGAATGCTCAGGGTTAGGGTTAGTTTTTGTGTGTCTGCAACCATGGGGTGGTTTCATATGGCTTGCTGTCTCCGCTGCCTCTGTCTTTCTGTATGTACATGTGTCTCTGTTTTCTTTCTGAGTAAGCTGTGATTGTCCTAAACATTTGTTTTTATTCCTCTAATACATGCATGTTCAAATAGAATCGGAGAGGAAAAGGCATATAACAGAACATGGCATCTCTGTGGCCAACTGCACGCCAGCCCTCAATTCCAGCTCCCTAGAGCCAGTCACTTTCAGCCCTTGTAGACGTTTTCCCTTTATCCCCTCCCTATACACAGAGCCTTGATTCATCATGCGTTAACTATAGGCACAATCATATTTTCTTTCTGTTATGATAAATGAGCTCCTCTAAGCAATTGCTCACCTCCTCCATCACGTCCTCATCCACACATCATGGTGGCTCAGTGTTTAGCTACGTCACCTTTACACATTCACACTGTCCCTGACAGAGCGGGGAAGCACACCGCAGCTGCATTTCCATTCTTATATAACCTTTAACTGGGGGCGCCTGGCTTGCTCTTTTCTCATTTCCATCGAATTGTACCCCTAGGTCCTCACGTGTCCTTAAGTGTCATAATTCTTCCCTCGCACTTGATAAGTTGTTTGACTTCAGAATTCTAAACTGAAGATTATTTTCTTTCAGAATTTAAATGCATGACTTCTTTTCTTTAGTAACCAGCACTGCTCTGGGGAAGCCGTGCCCTCTGGTTCGTACTTCTCAGCACGTATGCTATTTGTACTTGTGTGTATAGACGTTGCCTGCTGAGGATGTCTGGAAGTGTGTGTGCTGTAAGGGGGAGCAATCACCGAAGTCACCTTCCCGTGCTCTCAGTTACTCATGCCATTTAGACCTGTTGGTCGTTGCTTTATGGAACATCCCTCTGTCCTCTGAAATCTCTTCCATCTTCCTGTCTCATTCGGTGCCCTCAACATGCCCTACATGTTACCGTGAGTCACTTTTTAATGGGTGCTTCCCGCACATTAATAAGATCATCCTGACTCAGAGCTCGGGCGTGGTGTGTATTGCCAGAACACACAACTTCTAGTGTTTGTTCAAGGAACTGCGGATGACCCACAAACCTACCTTTTTTGGTTTTTTTTTTTTTTTTTTTTTTTGAAGGGTTTTTCCTTAA
>NW_006160165.1:4265496-4269046 GCF_000334495.1 Tupaia belangeri chinensis | reverse complement strand
AACCTCCCTTTTTTGGTTTTTTTTTTTTTTTTTTTTTTTTGAGAGGTTTCTGCTATAGGGCGTGTGTGCTCGCCAGACAGACAGAGACAGAGAGACAGAAAGTGAGAAATCACCCCCCAGGGGGGATGGCCACGCCACAATCCTTTCTCCTCCATTCTCCTCTCAGGATCTTGGGCACGCACACACACGCACCCGGCGTGAGTTTAAGCCACCAGGTCCAGGACTTGAACCGCGGTCGACTACGTAGGAGTCCAGCGACACAGCTATTATGTCAACTGCTGGTCCCAAACCTACCTATATTTTATGCACTATTTCTAACTTTCAGATATTCAAGGTCAGTATGCATTATAGTGCGTTGACTTTCGGTTTTTAAGCAAAGTTCTCAACTTCAAATCAAAGGGGGTACTCACTGTCCCTACTCATCTGAGGCAGTCTCTCCCTGGCTTCCCTTCTTGTGACAGTCCTAACACTCACAAATGTATTCCGCAAGTGTGATTCTGTGCAGCATTGTATCGAATGTATTACAGTCATCATTCTAGACGTATTACATCACCTCCACCGCTTTCATCTGTAAATCCTGTAATTCCATCAGAAAAGCAATCAAGTTGTCTATGGGGTGATTTGTTCCCCACAAACACCTAGTGATTATGGCTTCTGATTCCATTATCCTATGGATGCTTTCAGATTTCCAACTCTCCTCTCACCATTCTTTACTGGAGACTCAACACGCTCACAGATAATTCAACTTACCATGTTTCACTGATGGCTTTACAATGCCATTATGTAGGAAGATAGTATTGTACTTCACAAATAAAAAAGTTAAAACAAAGAAATGCATGAACCAAAATACCATGACCCAGCCATGATTTTAATCATGAAAACCCTATTTCCCTGGAACTGAAAACCCATGTCTGGCTGAGCTAACTCTCCCCATTCTTTCTTTGAGCTGCACAAGTTTTTCCAATTTAATGACATTGTAAATAACCAGGAGACTTCATCTGCCTGATAAAAATCAAAGAAACAGATAGTTTGCCTCAGTCTTCTTAGCTATCTTGCAGGCACAATTTTTCACATTTTCCCAATTTTGCACAATTTGGGAATGGTTGGGTATTATAAAGTGCACAATGGCTGAGCCAAAACTTTGGTGCGTGTGAAAAGTATGCAACCCTAGACTGAGCTGTAACTGGGACAGAGCCCCGGTGGGAAGAAGGTGGCTCCAGGCGGGGCAGAGAGAAAAGGGGGAACAATGCAGCCAGAGTAGTTCGCAGCTTGGACAGGTAGTGCATGCACACTGCAGGCATCTGTCTTCACGGCAGGGCCTTGGAGTGCGTTCACAGAAACCAGCTCTTTCCTGCTCCCAGGCAGTATGAATTGGTATAGATAGGTAGGAATGGAGGTTTGAGCTGTATTAGCAAATGAGGTATTGCAACTTTGAGTTCAGAGGTTCACAATCAGATTTTGGTCAGAGCATGTCTAGAAAACTATTGGCAGAGTTGCTTTGCGACATTGTATTTATTGAAAAATGGAGAGGGAGGTGGCTCTCTGGGCTTCTGTAGTCCTAAGGCTCTGGGTGATGTCACCTCCATCTGCCACAAAGGCAGTGTGTTCCCCGATGAAGGAGTGGGAGATACGGAAGCATGATGTCTTGTCCCCTGGACTCCATTCTTAGGGAGAGGCCAGGACACCAGCTTCCAAGGAGAGAGAGGAACACAGCCAGACCTGTCTGCACCAAGGCGCCCCATCACATGGCTTTGTAAGAACCCAAAGTACACTTGGGCGGCTGTTTGTGGTTACGAGTCAGATTTGGGAAATCACAGCGTAGGTTTACGGCTAGGACTTACACGCGTGTATTTCGTCTCATTTGCTTTTTTCTTGTAGAATGCTGCCGTTTAACTGCTCGCACTCACACACGGGTCACTTCCTGGAGCTGAAGACAGAGAAGCACTTCCCAAAGCCCTGGGCTGAGGGGTGCCCTGACTGACATCCGACGTGTGATTCAGCGGTCGGGTCGTGTCAGAAGCACTGCCGTTCGGTACATCTCACCTGCGTTGTAATGGCGGTGGGTAGATCACCTAAACACTGCAGATGTTTGTCACTGGGACGTTCTGGACCAACGTTTACCGCGAGGTCAAACGGCGCTGCTGTAGGCGCTTCACTGCCTGCACCTGGCACGTCCCGTAAGCCCCATGCTCCCCGGGTCTGTGAGTCCCACTTGCTCCTAGTTCCCACGGTTCAACCACCTGCAAGTTAAAGGCTGAGAACCTGGAGACCCACACCTTCCGTCTGTAAAGCAGCTGCCTTTTAGAAATGGAGACGTCTTGAGGGAGGGCAGGGCTGCTGGGCAGTAAGCATGCCCCTGTGATGGGGTTTGGGCAAGGCCAGCCCTGAGGGCATCCCAGGCTTGGCAGGGCCTCCTGTTATGAGGACGAAGACCTGCGTGCTGCCAGCTTGGGCAGGCGGGGGTGTGTTCTGAGCCAGTCCTCGGGCAGTATCACGACCCCATCAGGGGTGACACCCTTGTGGACGTGTGTGAGACGCCCTTCAGTTTGTGGAGACCACCCCACCACTGCTTTGGTTTCTCAGGTGTGGCTCTGAAGTGGAGCAGATAGGCGTTTTGATCCCAGCTCTGTCCGTGTGAGACTTCGGCCGACCCTGTTCTTCGGGGTGAAATCGGTGTCCTGCGAGAACGGCGACCCTGACAAGAAGCTATGGAGTCCATGCAAGCCCTGCAATGGCGAATAGGGAACCCGGGCTTGCCCAGAGACGTCCGGGCCTGTGGCTGGCATCACATCTCCGTCAGCTGGTCCACACATGGGCTTGCTTTCTGCGCGGCTCTGCTCAGCAGCACCTTATGTAACGTGTCTAACCGATTCCCCACACAGAACCCGCTGCCAATGGCACCGGGACCCGCACCTGCATAGGGCTGTCTAACCCACACGCGTTCTGCAGAAGGTGCGGCGCTGGCCCTCACCCTTCGGAATGCTCGACAGCGCTGCTGCCCTGCCTGCGTGGCCGCTGACGGTGTGAAATCACCAGTGAAACCAGGAAAACCACAGAGAGGCCCGAAAGGAGTGCGCTCACAGCAGGCGAGCTGGAACGAGGTGCCGGGCGCCTCTGGCTGGACTGGCTGCGAGCGCTGCCTTCCGGAGACTCAGCTTGGTCGCTCTGCTCAGGGCTTCTCGTGGAGAGTGTACCGCGAGCATTGATGTCGGGGCCACAGGGAATGTAGGTGAGTAGGAGGACTCGCAGGTATGGGATCCGCATCCTGAGGGAGGCTATGACTTAGGAGCATCCAACTTGTAGGAGAGAATCCGACTTGCTCCTTTTTTTTTTGGAGAGGTTTTTGCTATAGGGCCCGAGCGCTCACCAGACAGACAGAGAGAGACATAGAGACAGAAAGTGAGAAATCACCTCCCAGGGGGGATGGTCACGCCTCAATCCCTTCTCCTCCATTCTCCTCTCGGGATCTTGGGCATGCACGCACACGCGTCTGGAGTGAGTTTTAAGCCACCGGGTCTGGGACGCGAACCGCGGTCGACTACATGGAAGT
>NW_006160165.1:4245134-4265306 GCF_000334495.1 Tupaia belangeri chinensis | reverse complement strand
CTCTGTCTGGACTGTCTGCGAGCGCTGCCTTCCGGAGACTCAGCTTGGTCGCTCTGCTCAGGGCTTCTCGTGGAGAGTGTACCGCGAGCATTGATGTCGGGGCCACAGGGAATGTAGGTGAGTAGGAGGACTCGCAGGTATGGGATCCGCATCCTGAGGGAGGCTATGACTTAGGAGCATCCAACTTGTAGGAGAGAATCCGACTTGCTCCTTTTTTTTTTGGAGAGGTTTTTGCTATAGGGCCCGAGCGCTCACCAGACAGACAGAGAGAGACATAGAGACAGAAAGTGAGAAATCACCTCCCAGGGGGGATGGTCACGCCTCAATCCCTTCTCCTCCATTCTCCTCTCGGGATCTTGGGCATGCACGCACACGCGTCTGGAGTGAGTTTTAAGCCACCGGGTCTGGGACGCGAACCGCGGTCGACTACATGGAAGTCCAGCGACATAGCCATTACCCAACTGCTGGTTCCCCGACTTGCTCCTTTTAGATCAGAGCCAGCCAGCCATGGCGGCCGCAGGGCTCGGGGCTTTTCCGTCCATGAGAGAGCTCTCCCTCCAGGGCCGTTGAGGCCACAGTGCCTCTTCAGCGGTGGAGGAGGAGTGGTGCTCCTGGTGGGGGTTAATAGCAGGGCCCTCTGTCCTTTGCCTAGCTGAGAGGTGTCCTTAGTACCCGAACAGGGTTTGAGGCTGAAAGTGAAGGGACTTCATGCTGGAAATTGCCTATAGTTCTCACTTTCCCTTACCCCATACATTGTCATGGGAAGGAAGAAGCAGGTGGCCTGCAAGCTGTCCTGCTGCAGTTGCTCACACTCCTTGGGCCCTGAGCCCATGCCCCCAAGATTCGAAAGCTAGCGTTGGTGTAGCTACTTTCTGGGTTGCAGTGACAATCGGTTCTAGAGTGTCGCACGACCAAGTGCTTACGAATACACGGTACGGGGTATGGGGGATTTAGGCGTATGGCCACACGACATGCCCAAGGCTGCCTACTGTCCTGGCACCAGTGATGAGAGGGTCTGACCTGTCCAGCAGCAGTGACTTCACAGACACGGGAACGCCGTGGCTTCTGCGTCACGCCTTGTCTGCTCTGAGGGTGTGGCCGGTGCTCCCATGAGCGTGTAAGTCATCTCGTGACCACAAACATAGTAGTGGGGCACCCCTTCTCTCATGACTGTCTTTCTCTTTCCTGCATAAACAAAGAGCCTTTTGCATTTTTACAGTCCTTTTCTTTCTAGGCTATGAAGGTAGAGGAATGGAATGGAAGGCCTTCCTGGGAGGCCACCAGCCCTGGAGGCCGTGACGAAAACACATGGCACAGGCCTGATGTACAGTGATGGGTGTCAGGCAGCGTGTGGCCAGCCCGCCTGTGTGAGCCCAGGCAGAAACACCCGGCCCTCGCTGAGGCCCTGGCACAGTGGGGAGCTCACAATGGGGTCATGTGCCAGTGCTGGTGGCCTCCCTGCAGGTATGAGGTCAGAGACCAGAGGACCCGTGTGCTAGACCTGTGATGCCGCCAGGGCTGTCTCGCTTACCCATGTCTGCTATGGCTCAAGTGACAGAGTCCTCATAAAGAATCACATTGAAACTTAGTCCCCGCCATGGTGGCTTCAAGGGGAGGGGCCTTTGGTGATTCGGTCATCAGGCCGGAGGGAACTAGTTTAGGCTCCTGTCAGGACATAGTGTTCATGGCACCCTTGGGGAAGCAGAAGCTGCGCCCTCACCAGACAGACACCCAACCTGCCAGTGCCTGGGTCTTCACTTCCAGCCTCCAGAATGGTGAGACGTAAATTTTTATGACTTGCAAGTTACTCAGTCCCCTGTGTTTTGTTATAGTGGCACACACAGACCAAGACAGATCAAATATCTGTCTCATCAAAACCTCCAATGGGATGAAAGGGAATAAAAAACTCAATCCTGATAGCTCTTCAAAATCACTGGCCAATCACTGGCCCACCATCAGGGACAGAGAAAGTCCTCTAATGATGTCAAATGTACCATCCAAAGACTGCTTGCAGTTGCCTGACCAAATGCTAAACATAACTTCATGTCAAAGGTTTTTGCTGTAGGGTGCATGTGCTCACTGGAAGGATACACACACAGAGAGACAGGGAAAGTGAGAATTCACCCCCCAGGGGGGCTAGCCATGTTGTAATCCCTTCTCCTTCATTCTCCTCTCAATATTTTGGGCATGCACCCACACACACATCCAGTGTGATTTTCAAGTTTCTGAGTCTGGGACTCGAACCACAGTTAGCCATGTGGGAATCCAGCTCCCTAACTAGCCATACCACCAATGGCTCTGAGAGGTCCATTTCTAAGAGTCAGCTGTACTTCTCCTGAATTCCCTTTCCCGGGTGCAGGCTGCCCCCTTCCCCCTGCTGGGGCTAGATCCTCTGCTCTCCCTGGTATGTCATCTACCCCCTGTTACTCTTGGAAGACAGAGTGGCATCTGCATTCCTCAGAGACTCCTGTTCCCCTTCCCCCCAGCTTCTGCCCATTTTGGGGCCTCTGAATACTAAACTTTCCTTCCAGAATTACTATGTATGGAGGAAGAGGAAGACATCGAAGCTCACACTTGGGCCCATCGCCTGAAGGCACGTCTCTCAGTGGCCAGCCCACAGCCAGTAGTGTATCCTGGGAGTGAGGGGCCCCCACAGCTGGGTAGAGAAAAGTTCTGGATTGATCCAGCACTGCCCAGCTGTTCAGGACCCAGGAAGGGTGCAAGTTCCAAGTTCTTCAGGGTAGAGGGAGGTGGAAGCAATGACTGTTATCTGTTGTGCCTATTTCTGAGAGAGGAGATATAACAAGGTTAATGTTTTACCAAGATGCCTAGGGGACTGACCCTGGGTACGCAGGGTTACAAGGTTAGAAGAGAGGGTAACAGGTGCCATTGAGGCCCAGGGAGACAAGAACAGATTTTGCCTACCTCCAAGGTATGCATAGCTCTGACCCAAGAATCTCAGACATCCCTCACTCTCCCTGCCTTGACCTTCCCCCACATCCCCACTGAACTCGGAATCTCAAGACTCAGTAACTATGGGGTTAACTGAGACTCTGGAAAGGTCTGTCTCCTTTCTCCCTTGCCTGTTTCTGGGCCGTATCGGCTAACTGTTTGAATATCACTCTGGTCTATGATAGCATTGCCTTAGAGAGAAGTACTCGGCTCACATAACACATTGCAGAAGTAGAATTGCCCACAAAGAATGCAGGTAAAGCTGGAAAAACAGCAATGATGTTAGGGGCATCCGTGGAGTTGAGAGCCTGACAGTCGCCTTAATTGAGATGCCGTCTCAGGCCTCTCCACCGCCCTGCTTAGAGGGCTCACCCAGACGAGGACAGCTGGATGGAATCAGCGTGGAGGCACCACAATCTCTTGGTCAGAAAGGGCAGCACAGGGAACAGGGAGTGATTTATAAATCCTTCTGAGAGCGGAGCGCCATCTTCCCATCACTTGATAGCTGCCTCCCCAGCTCTTCCAGACCTGTGATATGTGCAGCATCACAGCCCCTCACATTCATCCCTCGCACTGTGTAACGCAGGAAAGAGAGATTCATTGTACGGCGAAACTCTTCAACAATTTGCTGAACCTCTGCATTCCTGACATTAATCTTTCCCCAAGTGCCCTATCATTAACTTGAAAAATCAACCGGGCAAAACCTTAGAGTGGGTTCATGCAAATGGACGCACATAAATAGAGGGCAGAGTGGGGGGGAAGGGCTGCCTGGCTGCCACAGAGCCTGTAGCAAAATGATACATTGCGCTCTTTTCCCGAAGGCTTCATCGGGGACTGTCATTCATCCACAAGCCTGCACTAAGTACTTAGAATCATTTATTTTGGACTTGGGCTTGGTGAAAGCATGAAAAACGTGTCCAGTTTCAAGTTGTTTTCAAATTATGCAAATAAATGCAATATTTCTCCTTCTTGGTCCCCAAAAGAAAATTGTTTTTTCCTTCTCTATTGGTGGACTGGTGCAACCAATGACCTTTCTCTAGGTTTTCTTCAGTTTGAAAATAAGCAAAAGATGTTTATTTGGAGATCTTTCCCACCTACTCAACACTTTTATGGGGTCAAATTGAATGCAAATTGGCTAGAGTGCTATACTATTTATGTATTAATGTTGGGAGTGTTGAATCTGCTTTTTCTGATAAGACTCTTTCACATGTAGATTTGTTCTCATGTAAGTAGAAGTTTTGATTTGTATTCACAAAATTATGACCAAGCAGGTGGAAAACTAATGCTTCTGCTGAGGAGAAACAGCCCTCCAGTGGGAGTTGCCAGGTCTGAATTCTGCCCACGGGTGGCCCTGGGCGGGTTTTGGCCACGGGTGGCCTCTGGGCAGGCTTTGCAGGTGCTCAGCTCTGCCCACACCTCCTCTGCCTGTCCTGTCTTTGCATCCGTAATTGGGATTGAAGTAGTCTCCTGCAGGATTTGACACTGAGTGCTCACAGCTTGGAAATGAAAGATGAGTGTGCACTTATGTCCCTCACTGGCTGCTTTTGAACTGGATGTATGTTTTCTCTGCATGAGGCTGGGTCTAGAGCAGAGCACCGTCCTCTTCCACATCCGGTAATCACTAGTCATCTGAGTTAGGTCAAGTGATGAATGGGTAATTCAGATGACGAGGCTAATGAACAGGTATAATTAGAGATTCCTGAAAAGGGAAATTTAGGGATGTGCTCAGAATATTTCTAAATTTAGTTAAGAGTTAAATACATAAATCATATCAAACCTGTAATGTTTGTGATTGAAGGAAAATTTAAAGTGGAATTAAAAGTGAAAAGTGATTCACCACTGATTATATTTTTTCCTTTGTAAATTGTGAGTTTTTATATGATTAAGAAAGCAAAAAGTTAGCAAAGGCTTGTAATTTAGTAAAAAATGATATATAGGGTTTTTCAAAAAGTTATTTGTTGAATTAATATTTATCGAGAGCCCCTTGGGGATACACCCTAGTACTGAGCGAGGCAAACAGTCCAGAAGTTCATAATTAGACAGCCGGAGGTAAATACTTGCATACTAGGTCATCTAGTTCAGTACAGACTGGTCGCAAAGGCTCCTGGGCAAACCCTCTTCCTCCCTCTCCGCTGAGGTCTGTAGCTATGGAGACCAAAGGAACAGAACGAGGCCTCATGGCTAAGGATTGGCTCACGCTTCGATTACCAGCTGAATTAATCATTTATTTGTATAAGTAAATGCTGAACTTAAAGTCGTTTGCATTTATGTACAGTGTAAATATGTTTGAATATTGCTCTTTTTTGGTATGATATTGAGCTGGTGGAAACGTCATGATGTATTTTTTCTGTTTTTCTGTATAAGAATGCATGACTCTTCTGCCAACCCAGTATTAGGGAACTCAATTTGGCTAAAACTTGATAATTAACTTACACACATCATTTCTTTAAACTAAAAGTAATAATTAGTGCTACCCTGGCACTCGGTAAGTGCCAGGTGGTCCACACACACACACACACACACACACACTTTTTCCTCGGTACATCCCTGCGAAGGTCACGCCGCTGCCTTCTGCATACGCTCACTTGGCCGGTGACTCATTACACGGAGGGGGTAAGCAGAACGCTTTCCTTGGCCAGGGACCTAGGAGACAGCGGCCATGGAGGCTACGCCTTCGTCAGACACGCGCAGGACAGTGGGCAATGGGGATACGCGGGCCATCAAGAGCCACCCTTGCCCTCTGCCTTACTTCTTCTTTTTTTCTTAACTTTTTATTTTGTAGGGGAAAGCACAAACAGTCCCTCTGCCTTACTTCTAAAGAGAGACAGCAGCATCCACAGGCGCGTGCCAGAGGTCCCGAGGGTGGAGAGAGCAGGGAGTTCTACCCGGATGTCCACTTCCTTGGTCTGCATTTCCTCAGAGGTGAAAGCCATGTCCAGAGAACCCTGACTGTAGCAGTACTCGAGCCAATGTGGCAGTGTACCGATTCTTCTTCTTAGCATGTTCCCCCAGGCCAGGTCTCGCTGGCTGAGGCCAGCCCTGAGCACGCGGCCCTCCTGCCTCAGCCTCCCTGAGTCACTGGGACCACGGGCACACAACACTGTGCCTGGCCCATAGGCCGGACCTGGCTGAACCCAGCCTCCCACACGAGCGCAGTGTCTTAGCTGCAGCACCACGGCTGGCCGATAGGGCAATCTTGTTACGCTCTTTCACCAGACACAGCTGTGATCTCGAGTCCCCCTGGCCAGTCAGAAGGTGTGGCCGTTACATCTCACAGGACGGCCTTCGCTGGCACCAGGGGGCAGAGAGCAGCAGCAAGGTCTTCGCTAGGAGTAGAAGGCCCCGGGGGTCCCTGGAGAGAGGTGACCTCTTACCCCTTGTTCTACTCATCGGTAAAATCCGTCACAACAGTCCACTAGCAACAAGGGCATAAAAGGCACCCACAAAGCAAGAAGGATGCTTCTGAGGGTTTTGTAATCCAGTGATCGTAAGAGACCCTTCCCACTGTTTAACAAACATCTTTAAGGAACTACTACATTCCAGGGTACTGGGAGTAAGAAGGCATGACTATGTTGCCTAATAACACATATGTGCATATGTGAGTGTGAGTATGTGTATATGCAAAATCCAACAGTCCGAATTTGCAATGTGAGGTGTATGCACCCAACACCATCTACCTAGGACCACCACCCATTGTAAGACCCTGACAACATCCACACACGCTCATGTGCAAAGCCAGGCACATTCCATTGTTAGCCCCATAATGGGTGAAGTTGAACTCTTCTCCCAAAATGCCCTGTAATTTTTTTTAAAAAGAACTATTTCCTTTATTTTATTTCTTATTATTGTTGTTTTTAATTTGACCAGAGTGGGAGAGAGAGAGAGAAAGAGAGAGAGAGAGAAATTAAGCTGCCAGATCTGGGACTTGATCCATGGTCATCCATGTGAGAGTCCCGTGCCTTTAACCACCACACCACCTGTCAGCCCCAGTGCATTGTAAATTTTAATGTAGAATGTCAAGTATCTGTGGGTCACTAGCAATCTGCCCTAGCTATAGAAGGGTATATACATTGAGTGCAGAATTCACAGCATGGATTCCTGAAGACGAGCTGGCTGCTCTTGACCCTCGGTCATGCTATGTGTGTTAGTTTTGCCGAGGAATGTGCCAAAGGAAAATATTTTCTATTAATACTATAAAAAGTTAATCGTCACACAGCTTCAGCCTCACGGCCCTGGAGACTGCATGTCATGTAGATGCTCTCTGCGTACACTCTGTACTCGCTGTGTGAACGTTGTGCAGCGGTCTTCAAGCGGTGCCTCCTACACCAAGGAGGTTTAAGAATTATCATGCTCCAACAAGAGTATTCGACTGCTGAAAGCGGTCCTTCTTCAAGAACCCTTGAGTGCAGGGTGGTGTAAAGATTTGAGAAGCTGTTGAGATAAAGAAAAATGACTACATAGGGACCAAGAGTTAGCATAATGGCTGTGTCGCTGGACTCCCATGTAGTCAACCATGGTTCCAGTCCCAGACCCGGTTGCTTAAACTCACGTCAGGTGTGTGTGCGTGCGTGCCCAATATCCTGAGAGGAGAGTGGAGGAGAAGGGACTACAGCGTGGCCATCCCCCAAGGGGGTGATTTCTTGCTGTCTGTCTCTCTGTCTCTCTCTGTCTTTCTGGTGAGCGTATGCACCCTATAGCAAAAACCTCTCAAAAAAAAAAAAAAAATCACGACATCTTACCTGCCCTAAGTAAGATTGTTGTAACTGAGACCAGGTGGGCACAATGGTCTTTTCTGGGGCTGACTGATTCTGGGGGTGGATGGTAGTGCCCAGGCTCTGCTGGGGTGCTGTCCTATCACTCATGGAAGAGACAGATAAACTTAAAAAGGTAAGACTGGTATAGTGCTCATTCATCGTATTCTTTGAAATGAGATCTTAGAAATTCAGATAGATTATTCAAATAAGAATATAAAAAATGTTTTCATACAGGTTTTGGGGACCAGCATATGGCATGATGGTTACATCACTGGACTTCCACATAGTTGACCATGATTCAAGTCCCAGACTCAGCAGCTTAAAACTCATGCCAGGTACGTGTGCGTGCCCAAAATTCAGAGAGACTAAAGGATTGTGGAGTGGTCATTGCCCCTTAGGGGGTGACTTCTGGCTTTCTGTCTCTCTTTATCTCTCTGGTGAGCACACGTGCCCTATAACAGAAATAGCTCTAAAACAACAAAAACAGGTTTTGGTGAGGATGTGGAGAGAGTGGGACACTCGTGCCAGAGGGAATGCTGGTGAAGGTGTACAGTGGAGCAGCCGCTTTGGAAAACAGTTAGACAGATCCTGAAATATCAAACGTAGCCTTACTGTGTGACCCCAAAACTCTACTTCTAGGTGTGTGCCCAAAAGAACTGAAAACTTACATCTTTGCACAAATGTTCTTATTAGCTTTCTTCTTAAGAGCCAAATTGGAGACCACCCAAATGTTCATCAGCAGATGGTTAAGCACAAAGCGCTGTATCTGTGCATGGAACATCATTCGATATTTCATAAAGTGAAGTTCCGTTCCATGTTGCAACATGGGTGAATCTTGAAAACATCATGCCATGTGAAGGAAGAAGCAGTAACAATAGACAACATATTTTATGATTCCATTTGACAAAATGCTCAGAAGAGGCAAAGCAGATTAGTGGTTGCCAAGAGTGTTGGGGGTTCTGGGAGGAGAGTGGAGAGACTGCTCATGTGTTTTAGTTGGGGGATGCCGACCGAGAGTGAAGACAGCTTTGTAATACTGTGAGTAAACCGAAGGCCAGTGAACTGTACACTACACAGAGGTAGATTTGGGGCTGGATATGTAGCACAGCGGTTAAGAAAGCTGGATCCCAGGTGGCTTGAAACCCAGCCCAGCGGCCTGAAAGACACACTAGGCACACATGTGCACATGCCTGGAGTGCTGAGGGGAAGGAAGAATGGAGGAAGAAGGATTGTGGTGTTATCCTACTCCCGTGGGATGGCCGGGGATCGGGGGAGGTGCTTTCTTCCTCTCTCCCTCTCTATGGTGAGTGAACGAGTTCTCTGACAATAAAAAAAATGAACAAGATCAACTCCGCAGTCCCACTGGGGTTGTGCAAGCTGCTCAGAGGCTGTCCTTCCTATGCTGGGCCACGTGGGAGGCCCAGTTCAAGTCCTACTTCCATATGAAGGTGAGCATAGTGGCGTGTGGCCATAAGCCCATGGTCTTGGGATGCTGGGGCCAGAGTTTGAAGCTGGCCTGGGCAGTGCGGTGAGGTCCTGTCTGACAAAGAGCTGAGCATGCGAGTGCTTGCCTGTGCTCGCCCTGGGAGGCCGAGGTGGGGGACTGCAACAGCGACACCGAGTTATAAACAAACCAACCATAAGCCATAAATTTTACGTATTTGAATTATATTTCATCAACACTATTACAAAAATCTTTTTGAGGTCTTTTAGATCATTTAAGCCTTTGTTCTGATTAATTGCTGTAAACAATCGAGATCGAACTTGCTGTGATATATTTTGCCTTCAGATGAAATAAAATGAACTTTTAAGATACACAAGGACAATAAGGCAATTAGAAGTTATTTTTTTCACATGTGTTGGAATTTCGTGTTTTCAAACATCTGATGAGAATCATCCATAAAATGAATCAGAATGATAATAGATATGTTTTTGCAGTCGTCTCACAGATGGCCTTATTTGAACACATTCCTAAGGATAACAAACACAGAAGCTTATAGAGTTACTTCACATGCGGCTCTGGTTTGGAAGTGAGACCAGCTGAGTGAGTTCTCCGAGGCAGCCTTTTCATTTCCCTCTGTCCTTCTCAGAGCCTGGGCTGCGTCTCAGCTGAAGGAAAGGATACGTGGGTTACCATTTTGTAGTGACCCTCTTTATCCAGGCACCCACCACAGCAGCGGAGAAAACATCCTTTTATCCTTGAGACACTTCACTTTAAAGGCGAGCCCATCTGGAAGGCAGTAGGTGTTTGGTGACTGTTCCGTGAAAGGATGGATGAAGCAATTAAGACATGAGCAGATGATGTGGGACGGTGAAAGCAGGTACCAGAGAGGACTCCCTTCTCTTCTCAAGTTAGCTCTCCCTTCTATGCTTCATTTGGCGATAGTTTTTATTATGAAGGGATGTTGAATTATGGCAACTGCTTTTTCTGCATCTGTTGAAATGATCATACAGTCTTTGTCCTTGATCCTGTTAATATGGTGCATCGTGTTTATTGGTTTGCATGCCTTGAGCTATCCTTGCATCCCTGGGAGAGATTTCATTAGAATATGGTAATTAGCTTTTAGATATGCTGTAGAATTTGATTTGCTAGTATTGGGTTGTCAGAGAAATAACACATCGTGACTTTTCCAATGACTCAATATTTTGTTGAGGTTTTTGCGAGATTATGAATTCCTGGAGGTCGCGGCTCACGTGATCGGTTTGCCCAGGGCACTTCGCACACAGAAATTCTCACCTGCAATCAATGGATGTTGGCTGAGTGAGTGAGTGAGAAGAGGTGAGAAATGAGGCAGCTACTCGTCTAAGCTGCATCTAGTGCTGAAAGTCAGCGGGCTACAGTAGCTGCTTGGCAGTGGAGACCCTCTGGCCGCTGAGTGATCAGATGTACGTGGACCCCCGTGGTGCTTGGGAAGGCTGACCTGAGCATCGCCACGCCTGCTCTTGTGGTAGCTCTCACTGGTACGGACTACCATTCGCAACCTTTTGTTTTCAGTCCGTGCATATTCTTAAGACAGTCTCTTTTATTGGGTGCTGTCCTTTCATTCATTCAAGTACACTCTGTTTTTAAATTAAGAATTTAATATGTTTTCATTCAAGGTAATTGTTGATAAAGACACTATTGCCATTTTGCTACTTGTTTTCTAGTTTTGTAGATTTTTTTCCCTTGCGTCTTCCCTTACTGTTTTTCTTTGTAGGTAAGTGGTTGTCTCTAGTAGCAAGTTTTGATTTCTTGGATTTTTTATGCTTAGTGTGTCTATTACAGGTTTTTTCTTTGTAGTTATCATGAAGCTTGTAAAGCAGACTCCTTACGGTTATAATAAGTTATTGTAAACTAGTACCAACTCAACTTCGATTGTAAAGAAAAGAAAGAAAACAAACATGCTTTCTGCGTGTTTTGAAGTTTTGATGCCGCAATTCACACCTTTTTATATTCTCTATCTCTTTTAAAATTACTGTAGCTATTTTTTAATGGCTTTGTTTTCAGTCTTCATACTAAACAAATAAGTGGTTTACACAGCGTGATGATCGTATTAGAATATTCTGAATCTGTCTGTGTACTTACTTTTTCCAGTGACTTTGATGCTTTTAGGTGTTTTCAAAATAGCTAGGACAGATTTTGAATGTTCTCATCACTACAAAATGGTAGACGTTTGAGGTGATGTCTGTGCTAATTACCCCACTTAATCATTACACAACGTATGCATGCTTCAAAACATCACGCTGTACCCTACACATATGCACAATTATTACATGTTAATTACAAAGAAAATGTTTAAAAATGTTAAATACTACGAAGTTAGCATGTTTCTTCATTTCCAATTCTAACAGAAGTTTTAGAGCATTTTTAATGAATGAAATAGATAAACATATTTTTGGCTTGGTTTGCACAGAATATGTTCCAGAGGATTCTTTTGTTTCCTAAATCCACAATCAGCGATGTTAAGGACTTCAAACAAGACACGAAACATGCTACAGTCTTCCAACCGAACACTGGGGGCAATGTTTCCTGAAATTAAGTATTTTGACATGAAACTTGGGTCTATGTTATGTCACATGATTATAAAATACGTTTTACAGACATGAAAGACTATTGAGATAGTCTGGGGCCTTCCATCATTCTTTAATTCTTGTTTTGTCTCACAAGCCCAGTGAAACCAATATTCCATGCGTAACACCACACGCGCGTGCACACACACACACATCCGTAATTTTCCCAATATGATAACACTTGAGAAATGTTTTTGTTTGCAGAGGGTGAAGAGAATGAGGTAGAGTGCTATTTCTGGACATTGTTGTCTTTTTCATTGATGGAGATTCCTTTGACATTTACGGTTACTTGCCATTTATTAAAGCATTTTTTAGCAAAACTGCAGAAATCAGCAAACCTTCCTTATTGCATCTTATTAAGTTGGTTTATAGTTATTCAGATCTGTGAATTTGTTGACTTGAATAACATCATCGGGGTCCAGACAGTTACAGTTGTGATGTAACTCTCTGACTCCCATGGGAAGGTTCCAAGTTCACGTCCAGGCCCATCATGAATGTGGCAGGATAAGTTGAAGCTGGGGATGGATCACAGAATGAAGACCCTTTTGGGAGTTTCTCTCTCTCTCTCAGAATAAATGAACAAATAAACTTTAAATAAAGAACATCACTGGACATTGGGCCTTCTCTGAAACTCTGTCATAATCAACGAAGAGTGACTCAAGGTACTCATCACTGCTCCACCGCCATCTCTTGAAATCGGAGATCAGAATCTGGCTGGGAGGGAAGGGCAGGTTGAAACAACTGACTTGGAAAGTTTTGAGAATTACTTATCGATTTCTTTACACTGATTTGTACATATAGATCAAATAAGAGTTAGGGACATCAGGGGACCAGCAGGTGGCATGTGGTTAAGGCGCTGGACACTCCCACATCGCCAACCACAGCTGGAGTCCTGGACCTGGTGGCTTGCTTTTTAATTAACCCCACCCTTCAGCTCTGTGTGTCTCTCTCTCTGGTCAAAATAAAATAAGTGAATGACTAAATAAAATTACAATTAAATAACTATTTTTGAAAAGAGAGGTAAGGACATCAGAGTTCTCATAGGGAACTTGAATTTCAGGTATGGAAATGTTATGATATTGGTTGATATCACAGTGTTTCATATGTACAAAGCGTGATGGTTTGTCAACTCTCTTACTTTAGAGTTTAAGCAGATATTCCATTTTTGCTTGGTAACTCAGCACCTTTTCCCAGTCTTTCGATAGCTCATTACAGCTCCCAATAAAACGAGAGCCCTCCACCACTGCTACCCTCAGCCCTATCTCCAACTAATCCTTTACATGAACTCTCCTGTTTAGCCAAGGTCTCCAAGTAAATTCTTTTTTAAAAAAATTCACTTGTTTATTTTTTCTTTGAGAGAGAGAGACAGAGCAAGAGACAGAAGAAAGAAGGGGCACCCCCCAAGCCTCAGCCTGAGTCATGGATGAGGCTAGCACATGCACCTGGCATGTTCAGCCTGGGCCCAACATGCACACTCAGGACCTTCCCATGTGGGCCCAGTTGTGTTAAGACCGAGCCACTACCCGGTCCCCTTGAAATGAATTCTTGACCTTCTTATTTATTGTCTCTATTTCCTACTCCAGACATTTCTTCTCATTGGTATATTTCTAGCAATTCCTCAACCCCAAGTCTACTTATTCTGCAAAATGGCTTCTGAACACAGGCATGTGATTGCACTCTGAACCCTTCGTATTCATTATCTGCAGCGGCCATGTGGCTCACACATTTACAGCTTTGTTTTGAAGTTCATGTGGGCATGTTTATGCCCAGGGTGCGATTATGAATTCCTGGAGGTCACGGATCACCTAATTGGCTTAAAGGAGGTGCTCCACGCACAGCAACCCTGCAATGAATACCTGCTGACCGAGTGAGTGAACGAGTAGAGATCAAAACTGAGGCAGTGACTCCTCTAAGCGCTGTCTGAGGTAAATGATTAAGCTAGGTGCAGTAGCTCGTACTGCTCATGCTTTGGCCTGCGCTGTTGTTTTGGAAGCTAAGATCGCTGGTCACCGAGTATCAGATGTGTGGATGGACTCCCTGCAGATGTGCTGGGAGAGGACTTTGGTCCTCAGACATGAAGCAAGTACGGCTGAAGCCAGTTTGCTCTTATTTATTTATTCATTGCAGCAAGGCATGTTCTTCATGTCAATCTCTGGGCACAAAATGACCATTGCTTTTTCTTAATGTTTGTTTCCTGAAATTTTTTAAAATTTTATACATTTAATCACTGTGTATCATTACAGCATACCAAATGAATTTTCCTATCTTGAATATACTGCATATTGATCCAGTCAAAAACAGTACTATAAACATAATCAACGGATTTATTTTCATTTTCCTTAAATAATTTTTAAACTGTCACTTTGTAATGGCTATAAGTAAGTCCAGATAAATCTACCACTCTTGGGGCGACAAGGAATTTGATATTGTGACAGAAATCACAACTTTGATTTCTCTTATGTCACAACAACAGAACCATGAGATGTCGGTGGGTTCTGTGAACCAACTAGGTTGTTTTCAAATACTTCCAGCACAGACCACTTGGTACAAAGGGTCAAACACAGTCCAAACAAATGCTTGACAATAATAGGTACAAAGGACTCGTGTCCTTGGTCAATGATTAATCCTAAACTATCATAAACAAAAATGTTCTATACCTTTGATAGCAGGTTTGTACAAGGGGCAGGAAATGCAGCAGGACATCGCATCTTTCAAAGTTAGATGGCAAGCATAAGGCAGCTGAGTGATGGCAGAGGAGGAAGGGCCCTCCTTCCGAGTTCCAGGTAACACTTTGCATCTAGCTACGTGGCACGGGTTACCCACGCACTTCCCGGCTGCTAATGTACATACACCCATAATCCATGTGCCCTTAGCATTCTCACCTGCTTCTTTCATTCCATTCTCTGTTTTATGTGGGATTCCCAGAAGCTACTGTAACATGACATCATGTTTCCCTGCTGTATTTTCCCTTCTTCTGCAAATGAGAGTGCAATTAGCCATGAGAGCAGGACAGAAAGACTGCTAAGCCCATTCTGGGAATAAAAAACAAACAAACAAACAAACAGTTGCTTCATCAGAATAGCCTACGAATAAAACTGTGCCACTCACAGTAAAGAAAGGCTTGCTTTCTTTTTCTTACAGATGTGCTGGAATGTAATACAGCCCAGGGCATGTGACCGTCTCAAATGGCCTACTTGGAAGACTATGCAAATATTTCCAGTAATTTTCTGTGGCACAGAAGGTTTCTGAAGTTTAGCTTGAGGAGTTACATTGACGACCCCTTATGAGTCACATAAGATGATTTCCTTCCTCCGCTTAATCATCCGCTGTGGGATAGGCAGGATTATTAGCGGACTTTTTGGTACAAAAGAGGAGAATAAGCTCAGAGTGCCTGCAAATAAATTGCAATAAAGAAACGTGTGGACCAACCAGAAGGAGAGCAGGCCTTCGCTATGTGAGGAAACTACCATGAAAGTGAGAACCAGATGGCCCCCAGTGGTGATGGTGTCGGGGTTGCCTTGTCAGTGGGAAGAGGAAAGGGGGAGTGCTCACACCTTTTCTCCTGGCATGCCTCTGCATCCCGGGACTGTGCTCAGGTGGTAAGTTTCTATGAGCAATGACAACACAGAACAGCACAACCAACAGAGCACCTGGGCTCCAGAACCTTCCAACCGTGAAGAAAAAAATACACGAGTGAATGGAAGAAAGGCAGGGTGAGGGAACACAGAATGGAAGGGCAGAAAATAGCAACATGCCCTCTTAAACACTCTTTATGCTTCAGAATAACTTTTTTCCCCCCTAAGGATGTATGTTCTTTTCTTTTGCAAATACAGTTCTGAAGGATCGTAGGTGGGCTTTTCCCTGGGAAGCACTTTTCTCTGCTGTGTGTAACAGCCCTGCCATAGGAAAGAGCCCTCAAGTGGGTATGTACACACAGTCATGTCCCATGAGGTCCCCCTGCTCTGGTCTCAACGTGAACCCACTTGCTTGAGCCACTGTTGGTTGCTGATCTTTCGTTTTCTGTGCCCCATCTCTGTTGGTGCTCAGAGAACAAAGCCCATGAGTTCTGGAAGGACATTTGAGATTCCGTGGTTTGTTACCATTTTGTGCATGAGGTTTCCTTACAAAATTTCTTTGAGAAGTCCTCCAGTCTCCTGGGACTCTCCCTCCGCCCCCATCCACAGCCCCCTATGATAGGAAGTGAGATACTAAGTGTAACTCCTCTAGGGCAGAACTTAGGACACCAAGAACTGACGGGACACATCACTCCTCCTTCAGAGAGTTCAGGCAGACACCAGGAGGACACGGCTGCAGCGCCCTGAAATCTGCCCTTGTAACTTCCACCCATGACTCCAAGCATAGCCCCTGCAACTCTGCACGGTAAGGATTACCCTCGCTGTGAGATGAATCCTCCGTATCTGTTTGTTTTCTCGTTTCATTTTCAATGGTTCCTCAATGTCTGGTTGTTTTCTGATCATGTCCCAGTTTATTATTACCTACCAGCTGAATATTGAAAATTTACCATTTTGGTGTACTGTTTACCTGTTTTCTTTTTAAGGGGGCCTGTGCGGGTGTATTTATCATACTGTCATACTAATCTGTAGCTGTTTATGCTTTTCTTTTTAAATGCTCTCTAACCGTGCTTTTAATTTTTCTAATGATTAACGGTGGTAACGATGTCTCTGCAGTGGTCCCTGCAAGGATCAAGCACACTTCAGTCACAGCGACCCTCTGAGGCAGACACGCTCGTCATTGGTGTTTAGAAACAAAAATGACCACCAAGCCAGAGCATATGCAGGTCCGAAGCACCCAAGGTCACCAGGAGGCGAAGCACAAAGACTTGAGCCAAACACAGATGCGACGACTCCAGAGCCCACTCTCCTCCCTGCCTTCTGTTCTACCTCTCGGCGGCTCTGGGTTCCCAACGCAGCCTGTATCGTTTTGTGACTGAAGTTCTTTGGAACTTTAGCCTCGAGGCGGTGCTTTCAGAGACCCTGTTTTTCTCCTGCCCTTATCTCTGGACACACGCCCATCTTATAAATGACGCACGTGAACTGCGGAGCCTGGCAGCCAGCCTCCTGTCCTCAGGCACGCCCGGCTTTCCTTCATGTGAGTCAGAATTGCATCTGGGAGGGCCGCCTTGCCAGCCTCACTGGGGAATCTGCCTCCTTTTCTCTGACCCTCCCAGCGGCCTTGCTAATGCCCTGGTTGTGTGTGACTTTGGGAAACCTTTGCTTTTTGGTCTCTGCTTCCAGAAGGACCCATCTCTTCATCTTCATTAACCAGTAGTCAACCTTCGTGCTATTTTCAAAACCTGGGGATTGTCACCACGATGAGCCAGATATTCTGCCTTCAGTCTGACAGGTGCACAGTGAAGTCTCCAATAATGTCTCTCTCTCTCTCACTTTACTGTGAGACTTGGCAGCTGAACCAGGGTCATACCATCAAAGCTCACCTTCTCCTTCATTTGGTAAGAGATCTGTGGTGTACCCCTGCTGTGTTCATAGAACCGCTGATCTTTACCCAGACCCTGCCCAATACGCCCAACTTTCCCGCTCACAGCAGTATTTAGTTTTGGTTTTATTTTTGTGGGGAGGGGATTTTTTGACAGGCTCTTACAACACCATGATCCTCTTGTCCCAGCCTCCTAGTCAGCTAGGGCCACAGCGTCACACATCAGCACCCTCCTGCACGTGCCACTGCGACTGGGCCCACAGATGGTCCCGGAGCTATCGTGCCCTGTGAGACCCTGGGGAGAGTCTTCCTTGCCTCTCCCAGCTTCTGGAGCGGCCATTCCTGGGCTTGCAGCTGCAGCCCTCCTGTCTGCCTTTGCCGCTACTTGACATTTCCCCTACCTGTCTCCCTCTCTTCTGTTCCTAAGGACATTAGTCACCATGGGTCAAGGCCTACTCCAACGACCTGCGTACGTCTGTAAAGATCCGAGTAAGGTGGCATTCACAGCTACTGGAGCTTTTACATTTTAGCATCTCTTTTTGGGAACACAATTTAACCCATAATGGCATATTTGCTTCTTTTAAATTGTGTGCTCTCTATCTCTCTATTCTAGCCATTAATCCCACCTCAAGCAAATATAATTTTTAAGGTTAAGGTGTAGTTTACCACCCTAAATTACTATCTCACATCCCCACTGCACGTTGTGTGCTGTGTACTGGCCAGGAGGCAAATGGCTCTACTTAATCTATTTTGCTTCATTGCGCTTACCCTTACTTAAGTAAGTCAAGGTATTACCAATTCACTTTACACATATTTATGCATTACACGGAGCACCTGCTATGTGTTAGGCGATGTTCTAGAGGCTGAGGGATCCTTAAGAACTAGAATCAATACAATCTTTATTCCCATAAAACTTAAAATCCAGTGGAAGGGACAAATTCCTGCCTATCTGTTTGCCAGGGACATCTGGTCGACCTGAGGAAAGGGGCAGGATTTATGGACATGGACTTTTGATACTTAGCTCTGCCTCTTACTAAACTTGTTGTCCTGGATTCAGTTATCTAATGTCTTTGTGTCTCAGTTTGCTCATCTGTTAGAAGGGATTATTATCAGTATTTCATAGGGTTGTTGGAAGACTCATTAAATACAAATGAAATTCCAGAAGCAGGTCCAGACACATGGTAAGTCGTCTCTAAGTGCTAGTTATCATTATACTAGAAAGGCCTAACCTCACCTGGGGGCAGAGCCACAGTCCCTACAGAAATGCAAGTGAGCCAAGGCCTGAAGGATGACAGGCACTCTGGAGACAGGAAAAGAGGGGCTGAATGGGCTTTTCCAGGTAGGTTGATCAAAGAGAGGAAGCAACACCCAAGAACATTTTTCTGGGCTTTCTCTGTGCACTGTGCCAATGCCTCTCCCCTGTAGATAAGCTGAATTTCAGGCACACACTCCTTTTTTCATGTACTTTTCAAAAAGTCCACCAATCCAGTATCCAAAACTAACCTCTGATTCTCCTCTTACCAAGACCTTGCACAATATGCCCAACTTGTACAGCTATACAGTGCTGTTGTTCTCTAAAATACCTCACAAGAGGTCACCTCCCCGTGTTTCTGGCCCTGAGAAGAGAACGTCAGGAGCTCTGCACTGAGAGCTCTCTCACGTGTGTTTGTCAGCACCACACTCTGGGAGTTTCCCGGGATAGGGCTACCTAGCTGCCCTCCTGGACCTCATTCACCTCCCTTCTGACATCATTGTAGGTGCACATGGCATGCTGGGTGGGACTTTCCATCTCAGGGTTTCTGCCATTTTGTGAAATCTGAATGACATGGTTATTCAATTCTCTACACTACATTGTGCGCCCGTGTCACGGTGGGCTCACCTTGGCCTCAGCGTCTTCCATCTTGAAGGGGTATATCAAAGGACAGCCTCCAGGAAACCACAAACCCTTCCTGCCTACTTTACCCCTGCACAACTTCCAATGGGGTGTCTGCAGTCTTTCTCTACAAATGTCCAGATAGTAAATATCTTAGGTTTGGGCCATGTGGTCCCTGTCACAACTACTCAGCTCTGTTGTTCTAGTGACAAGCAGCTAGAGGCAACACGCAGATGAGTGGGCAAGCTGTGCTCTGATAAAACTTTATTTATAAAACCGTTTAACTAGCAGGATTGGACTGCAAGCCATGGTTTGCCTCTCTTTGTCTCAGACTATAAAATTTCCTTGGTAAAAGTTAAAGTTGTTATCTAGTGTGAAGCCGTGGTGGATTTATGCTTAAGTTCAACACAGTTGAAACCAGTTTTTCCTACTAAAATTAGCTCCCTCCCAGATTTCTCTGTTTCTGGGAATGATAGCAGCAATTCTCAACTCATATGCATTTAAAAACATGGTGTTGAATATTTGATTCCACCTGTGACTAACTTTCATGCTTCCGTCTGTGTATTTCTATTTGCATAGCTGTCATCACCATAGCTCTTCACACCTGCATTCATTTTCTTGGCTTTTGGACTGGCTAACTTGTCATAGGTTTTTCTCACCAACTTCATAAGCTTTGGGGTTACATGTTCTTAAAATAGTGCTTTCACCAATCCTTTGATGTCCAGTCTTCCAAATATACTGGACTCTGACTCACCTGCCTTCTGCCCTCACTCTCTCCCTATGGCCCACCATGCTATTATCCCTAGTAGGGAGTCTGTGCTGCTTTGATCTCTGACCATGTTGTCCGACTCATGTGATTCCCTCTGTTCAGAATAACCTCTTACCACAAAATGCTGGTCCCCACCAGACCCAGCCTCAGAAGAAAACTTTACCCTGTCCTCTCTCTGATGCCTTTTGGCCTATTCTACCCTCTCCTGATGTCTCCTGTCTCTGAATTCTTATGGTACAGGTCATTTCTAAGACTCATTTGTTCCTTAGTCCTATGGGACCTTGCATCCTTTTGTAATATCTCAGAAGTGTGTCCTTTCT
>NW_006160165.1:4226451-4243735 GCF_000334495.1 Tupaia belangeri chinensis | reverse complement strand
TCCCTAACTTACAACCACGCTTGCCAAATCAGTAACATGCCCAACGCAGTTATGATTTTGTAGAACCTTGATTTATAGAACATTTTTCACAATTGCTAAGACATGGAATCAACCCAAATGCCCACAAACAGATGAATGAATGGAGAAAGTGTGGCACATATACTCTACGGAATACTACCCAGCCATGAAAAGCAACGGGACTCTGGCATTTGCTAGAAATGGACAAGAGGCTAGCAAGTGGCATGGTAGTTAAGGGACCAGAATCCCACAGATCAGCTGGGTTCCTGGACCTGGTTTGAGTGGTTTGAGTCATGGACCTGGTGTCTTGAAACTCATGCCAGGTGCATGTGTATGCATGTCCAAAATTCCAAGAGGAGACTGGAGGAGAAAGAACTGTGGTGTTGCTATCCCTTCTTACTTCCATTCTCTCTGTCTCTGACGACGAGCTCACATGCCCTATAGCAAAAAATCTCTCTCTCTCAGAAAAAAAAAGAAAGTGGAAAAACATGGAAGATTTACTACTAAATGAAGCAAACCAGACTACGAAAGAGGGTCATTATATGTCCTCACTCAATATATACCGAATGCCTGTACTCTAGCAGGAACGGAAAGATTGGGAGGCTTAAAGGCATAGAGAGCAACTGTGGATACCAAAGACAGTGTGGGAGGATGGTGGGAAGTGGGAGAGGGTCAGAGGAAGAAAATCAAGGGGAGCAAGAAAGAAGCAAAGCATTTAAAACACAAAAATGAAAAATGATCTGTGGATGATGTGTTTGATAATATCTCTAAACCGATTTACAATGTATTTATGATGGGAACATTTATTTAGCATGCTATAAGGATACACATGATTGAACATAAATTTTAAAAATAATATTTTTGTTGTGGCGTGCACAAATGGATGAACGGATGGTTACCAATAATCTTCCTTTTCTCTAAAAACCTTCTGCTTCCTCCTTATTGGCTATTCGATTCCCATAGGATGCAGCTTGTAGAAATAAATAACTAAATAAAATATTGGGGCCCACTCTGGTGCGGTGCTAATGTGCTGTTCAGGGGAAGCCGGATCCCATCCGGAGATGGTGGTTCCAATCCCCAGCCCAGTCAGCCCGAACAAGCAGGGCATGTGGGCGAGTGCCGCGGATCGGAGCAGGGGGCCATGGTGTGCCCAGTCTCTGTGGAGGCACTTCTCTCTGTCTTTGCCTCTCTCACGTGCTTATGCATAGCTCTGTCATGAATAAAGGAAAAAGTTCAAATAAATTACCTTATAGGCAGTCTCCAGTTTCTAAACTGTTTGGCTAGCATCTCTGCGCTGAATCCTCACATTCAAACTACTTTCCCCACATAGACGTGATCGAAGATGACAGGTGCTCAGGCACAGCTTGAGCAATGCCGGGTCCATGTGGAGCTCCCTGGGCGGCCTGTGGACACCAGCACGTGCAGCCATGATGCCAGCTGTCTGGGAAGGCTGGAAGGAACTGTGGCACGGACCCACTGGAAGATATTTGTCTTTCCGTCTCTCAAAAAACCCAACAGTCTCCAAACTGAAGGGCCATAGGCCTGGCCACTGTGGCGCTAGCTGTCAAGAGACTGTCTCTGCTAGCTGGGACCACATGGGAGGCTCAGGGTTGAGTCCCAGTCCAACCAAAAGGCCAGACGAGATAGCATGTCAGCCTGTAATCCTGTGACCTGGGGAGGCTGAGCCAGGAGGATGACGAGCTTGAGCATGGTCTGGGCCACATGGCAGGACCCAGTCTGAGAGAGTTCGCCGTGGTGGTGTACACCTGTGGCCCCAGCTGGCAGGCTGAGATAGGAGTATCTCCAGTGGAGACTCTGTCTTAACAAAACACAATAGAAGGGTGCTTATAGGGTCTCAGGTCACCCTGTCGAAGCCCACTGTAACAGGAAGTGGTAGATGTAGTGGCCATGTGAAGGAAAGAGATGTTAGGCGATGCCCCAAATGAAAGCAAGCGAGAACCAGAGGTTTCCTTTTCTACTTTTATTTTCTTGGGGGTGGGGTGGGAATTATCAATGCTTGAGATAAAGTTGATTTCATTATGGAAAAACAAAATGAGAGAAAATTTTGTGGATTTCTCAAAAGGAATTTCTATGTATTTTTAAAGATATTGAATGTTGAAAAAAAAGTATGTCCCTTAAATTGTCAATTTTCTTTCAAAATGAATGGCTTTATTTTTTTTAGACATGAAATTATCATTGCCACTGCATTTATATGTATTCACTTTAAATGAAATCTTTTTTTCTGCATCAAAATCAAAAGAAGGCTGGCTTCATAGTCTTGTGGGTAAGGGAGCCAGATCCCACATGGTCAACTGTAGTTCAAATCCCAGCACCTGGAAACATACAAGCATGGAGAGCAATTGTGATTCTAGAGTCCGTGTGGGAGGAGGGGGCCAGTGGGGGCAGCAAGGAGGGAATAAAGGGGGGAAAGCAAACATTTACCAATGCAAAAATGGAAACTTGCCTGTTGGTGGTGTGTGGGAAATCTCTTTGAGTGGGCTAAAACGCTCCACACTCGTGCTGGGAAAGTCAGTTTTATATGCCGTAAAGGTAGAAAGTAACAAGATGTTTCTAAACATAAGAACGTTCAAAAATATTGCTAGAAAAAAATATTCTAGGTGCACATGAGTGAGTGCCAAGGCCCCAACGGGATGTAGAAATGGAGAAGGGATTCTGCTGGATCTTCTAAGAAAAGTTCAACAGTCTAAATAAATCTAATAAAAAGAAAAATGAACAAATTAACATCAGATTAAGTGAGCTCTGTTTCTGGGTAAACCTATGGTATGTATTTGCATTTATTTCTTGTTTTTGCACATGTTGGTCTATCCAGGTGGGGAGGGTTGGGACTGCGTAGACAAATCCCTGATCAGATCCTGTCATTTACAAAGTCACTCAAGGACTGTTAGAGTTGTGTTTGGATAGATTCCCAGTGCAGACTCCTCTCCTGCACACCAGCCCATGCTTCCAGATCAATGGGGACCTCTTCAGACATTGGCTTTCAGACCTTGACTTACTTAATGTAAAACAAAACAAACAAAAACCAACGTTTCATGTTTCAGAAATGACCCGTCTCCTCCTCTTCCTTGTGTTTGTTTCTCTTCAGCCATTGACCACTGTGTGCTCTTGTCACATGCTCGGATTCAGAAAGGTCGCTTGAGTTACATAGCTGCTTTCACCTACCTATCTTTTCACTATTATGAAACAAACCCTAAGACCACATTCATTTTTGTCAAGGTCTCTGTGATTCTCCAGTTGCTTTTTTAAGCATGTGAAAGTGGAAGGAATACAACTCAGGTTATTTCAAAGTGTTGTTCCATTTAATTACCAAACTGTGATGTTCCATCACTTTCCCCATGGGATCAATGATACAGAACAGAGTGTGAGTAACTTTGTATTTATAGAAGGGCACACTCCTCTCATTCCCAAGATAGGCCTATGAGCCGGCTTAGGACGCGGTGTTGGGCTTACCAGGGCTGGCTCAGCTGAGAACAGAGGAAATTGCTCTGTCAGTCCGGATGTCTGCTACGTGACGTTGGCCATTGAAGGGAGTAGTGAAGGTGTGTATCTATTATAGTTGAAGGGAATCCAGGTATTAAACAGAGACGGAAGACCTTTCCTTTGATCCCAAGTAGGTCATTACAACAATTCAAACTGTGGGGACTAGTGAATGGCCATCCACTGTTTCCAGACGTGATTGCCCAGGAAGTGACCTCTGAAGGAGCTGGGACCATCCAAAACCAATAAAACAACACAAGAAATGCACACCTCTGTATTTGTATTTCATGTACCAAGATGAAAGTACTATTTTTGTAGGAGGGACCTACGCATCACTCATTCAGGTTTCTGCACCAGCCAGCTCTGGCACTGAAAGGTGACACCGGTCAGCTCACAGGCACAGGTGTGGCTGTCCCTGTCAGGAGAGCTCCTGACGTCCTTGATTGCAGTCCAGGTGCGTAAGGATTGTCCTCTGGGCAGTCGTCACAGCTATTATTTTGCAGACTTGGGGTCTTCACCAAAACTCTGACTCACATTATTGGCAGCAAATTGACATTTTTTTCCCAGTTGATTTGGTTATAGCATGAGGCGTAGCATATTAATGACTGATATTCATGTTGGGAGACCAAATCGAATATACTGAAATCCAAACTGGCTATTGAGATGTGAACACAGGAACATTTAAACCAGGAGAGAAGCTGCAGAGGGCAAACCCGATGGCTCATCTCCAGCAGTGCTCCTTCTGGAGTAGCAGGATATTTGATTTATGCATCATGTCAACCCCTGCCCACCCCTAAGCGTTTCCTTTGTCTCTGAATTTGTTGTCTGTCAAATTATTCTGTTCTTTTTTTTTTTCCTATATGCTTTTCTTGTAGGTGCCTTACACCATCTTCAAACAAGAACACACTTTTATAAAGAAGAGATCATTTTTTAATATTGAAGACAAGCTTTATTTATTAAAAAATCTTGAAATCCCATTGGTGTTGTGTAGGAACCTTGCTCAATCTGGAACTATCTGAAAGATTTTCAAACAAAGAACAGGGAACCTGCAGGAAGAGCAACGTCCCTAACCCTGGGAGGTACTGGTGGTCAACGGTACACATGGGATACGGACTGGAAATGACCTCTTCCCACACAGTGCTGGAACAACTAAAGACAAGCAACTGTACCTTAGACTACACTAGATACATGTGTGTGAGTGGGCTTTGCCCATGTGACTGATTTATTATTGAGAGTGGAGACAATCACTTTTCTTTGCTCTCTCTCTCTATTGGTCCTTAAGATGTCCTCCTTTGTAATTATGATATACTTAAAATAACCTCTTAATGCTCGTGCTCCTTCAGTAGGTGAAAGGTCAGTACGTTTCAGAAAGATGGGGCGCTTCTGGTGAAGAACAGGTGGTGTGGGAGGGGCGGAGGTGGGGTCACTTGGTAGGTGTGTGGAAGACCTAACAAGCAGCATGCTATATCACATGCAAGCACCAAAATAGCTCGGTGCTTTAGCTTATTATTCCCATTTTATAGTTTAGAAATAGAGACAAGAATGGTAAGCAATCATGTAAGATTTATCTTCTTTTTATCCCTTACCTTGAACCTATAGCTTTACTATTTCAAAGGTGGAGCTATTGCCAAGAACCCAACTCCTTCTGCATTAGTTAGGGTTCTCTAAAGAAGCAGAAAGGAGATTTATACCCACACACTAACACACAAACACACATACACATGCATAGTAAGGAATTGGCTCATGTGATTGTGAATGCCAAGATGTCCCAAATTCTGTAGGGGGCAAACTAGAGACCTGGGAGAACCAGTGCATATTTCCAGGCCCAGTCCGAAGGCCTGGGGCCCAGAGGAGCCAGTGATGTAGGCTCTAGTCTGAAAGCCAGCAGGCATGAAACTCTAGAAAAGCTGATATTTTAGTCCTCGTCTGAATTTTCAAAGTGACTGATGTCCCTGCTCAATCAGTAAGTCAGGAGTTCCCTTTTGCCCAGACCTAATTTTTCCCTATTCAAGCCTTCAACTGGTGAAGCCCATCCTCACTAGAGAGGACAATCTGCCTTACCGTCTACAGATGAAAGTATTAATCCACTCCAGACACACCCAGAATAATGTTCAACTGAATGTCTGGGCACCCTACGGCCCAGTCAAGTTAAGGCATAAAGTGAGCCATAGTCCTAGCTGAGACAGTAGGTATGTGTATGGAAATGCAGTTTCTAAAGATAGGGTCTTGCTGGCAGGATTCTCTTGCCTCCGTCTCCTGCAGGGCGCACAGCTGTCTGAGCTTCTAGAGTGGGTGGGGAATTCGCCGGGTTTCCCACATAGCTCAGCCTGAGAGCAGCAGTGTCTTATCAGCACAGCTGGTTGTACCTTGAAGATATTTTAATAGTTGAAAAGGGGAGTTTGCATCTTCCCCTTATGCCTCTCTTGGGGTCTATTAGGCATATTAGGAAATGGTGATAACCATCTGGCAGTCTGGAGTGTGAACTGCGGGTAATAATATGCGTATGAGATTTAATTAAATGTGTGCTCTAACACCCATGCAATACTAGGGTTTTACAATGTTTTGCACACTAAATAACTCCACGTCTATCAAATATGGATTGCCTTTCCAAAGAAAACTGATGCACGTAGTTCTCCATGGACCCTGAACACACAGGTTTCTCTCTCAGACAGCTGTAGGCACATTCTACAAATCTCAGTGAGCCACATGTTGGAACTATTCTTCATACTGCCTTTTCTTTCCAGGAGTGGACATTGGAGGGAAGACGATTGGGACGCTGTGTATAGGGCTGCACCTCTCACGGGTGCCTTCCAGACCTTCCATGGGGGCTTGTCCTAGAAGGGTGTAGTGGTAGGCCTTCAACCAAGAAAAGTCGCATGCACAAGTTCCACCTCCCCCCACATACATGTGCACACACACATGCACACATACATGTGTGTGCGCACACACACACACAGAACAACTAAAAAGAAGGAAAGGTAAAGATTTGGCTTGAAAAGCAATGTGCCTCTAGGATCTCTTCTCCTTTCTTGGGCAATTTTCATGTCAATGGGAAAATGGAAAATGTGAATAAGAGCTTGTGTTTTAAACCTGAGGGAAGATTCTATCTTTACCCCCAAATTCTAGTGAATTCTGTGAAAGCTGTCAATTTAGGTAGGCTTATCATGCGAAACTCTCAGCTCCCCTTGCTGTTAGATGGGGATTGGTCACTGCTGCCTACATAATAGAATCCCTTCTCCATCACCCCCTCCTCTTGAGTGTTATAGAAATCTTTTGCTTTACTATTTTAAAGGTAGATGTGTTAGCAACCCCCAAACTGCAAACCTCCTTCAGGTAAAAAAACACCTCAGTTCCATCTCGGCCGTTTCCTTGTTTATCATTGTAACTGAGGAGAAGCATTCATGGGATCGTGCTCATTTAAATTAATTCTCTTCCATGGACATGGTATAGGTTAGTCTATCTTTGCATCATTTCGGTGGTTTCTAAATCTTTCCTTCCCCATGAGCCTGTTGTGGCTACCTGCCGGGTTTGACACAATGATTTCTCACAGCCGTTTCCACACTGCTTAAATGGTCATCTCAAGGCCCTCCCCACTATCTCTCAAGATAGCCATCAAGAGGCCAGCACAGAGGCGCAGTGCTGACAATGCTCCGTGATGGCAAGGTCACCCTGGACTCTCCTTCCAGGCCTTGTGCATGCTGGACTGTGTCCATGACCTGGGCTGCCCGGGGCTGAGGGGGGACCTGTGTGGAGACCTCGCTGTGTGTGCCCTGCATTTCCATCCCTCTGCTATGGAAGAAATAAATAAAAAGATTCCCCCATCAGATATCATTTCATGGAAGTTTTTTTTTTTCTTTTTATGTTTTGATGCTATATTTTCTCAGTGTTTCCTGGTTCTGTTCCTGTGTGTATCTTTGTCACTTGTTCCCGAGGAGTCCCTCTTAGATGAGCAGCTCCCTGCTTTGACCTTGATTATTTATTTATTTATTTCTAAATAATAGATATCAGGACCCTTCTAGTAGTTTAAATAAATACTATCAACTATAATAAAATAGAGTTCTCAAGGAAAAAACTTAATGAACTTCAGCCAGACTTAAAGACAAATATTTTAATGTAATTCTTAACTCTGCACTCCTTCACTATCTGAGTTAGCTGCTATCAGGCTTTATCGACACGATTTCCTCGGTATCAGGCCGGGCTCCCGTGACATCACGGTGCCGCAAGTTGCTGACCTCCAGCTGTGCTCCAGCTGGACTGTTCCAATCGGTGCATGAACCCCGGGTGTTGACCGTACGGAACTTGAAAGAATTTGCTCTACCAGGGCGCGAATCTGTGTCCTTCTTTCCTCTGCAACCGCACACCGCATCCATGTGTGCTGTGGACACCACTGGTAGAGGGGAGGTGCCCTGTCCTTGCTCCCTGTGGTGACAGCATCGTCATTAGTAAAAGGCATGACAACGACAGGGACAAGGGCATCTTTGGCCCCATCCAGAAAGTGTCTTCAGGAAGTTACTAAATGATCTCTGCCAATGCTGCTGTCACCAACTGGTCTCCATTCAGTCATTTTTATGGCCACATCCAAGGCTCATCCACCTGCATGGATGACATTTCCGTGAACATTACACGACAATTTTATTTAGCTGCAGAAGGGCCTATGTTCACTAAATTGGCATAAAGATATTTGATCACTCTCAAAATCAAAACCCCCTGGCAGGTCAATGGTTTTATTCATTCAGAATGTCCAAAAGATATCCTGCTACACCCTCTCAAGGAAATTAGTAAGGGTGAGTTCCACGAACATTTTCAACAAAGGATAGTCGGACTAACTGCATGGTCTAGCAGATGACGCTGCTGCTGGTGAATCAGGTGGAACGCACACCTGCGTGCTCCTGTGTCTGTGTCTTCTGAAGGACGGTCTGCCCTGTTTGTCACATACCCAGGGTGTGAGGAGAGCGGGGCGGGCAGCCAGCCCTAGAGAGAAGCCGTGCATGTGTGGCTGTTTCCTTTCTAAAATGTATTTATTTTAATTTTACCATAGAGAGACAGGGTGAGAGAGAGAGGGAAAGTGAGAAACCAAGCCACCAGGTCCGGGACTCGAACCACGGTCAGCCATGTGGGAGTCCAGCACCCTTCAGCACCACGCCTCCTGCCAGCCCCCGGCTGTTTCCTTTCTGATTTGTTACTGCCAGACTGGCGTGGTCTTCCCCAGGCTTCCCTAGCCAGGGGCCAGCCCAGAAAGATTCAGAAGGAAGAAGGAAATAGGTACCTGATTCCTCCTTTTGTTCTCTTTCTTTTTCTTTCTTTCTTTCTTTCTTTCTTTCTTTCTTTCTTTCTTTCTTTCTTTTTTTCTTTTTTCTTTCTTTCTTTCTTTCTTTCTTTCTTTCTTTCTTTCTTTCTTCTTTCTTTTTCTTTCTTTCTTTCTTTCTTTCTTTCTTTCTTTCTTTCTTTCTTTCTTTCTTTCTTTCTTTCTTTTTTCCTTTTTGCCACAGGGAGTGTGTGCTTACTGAAGACAGAGAGCAGACAAGTGAGAAATCATCCCCTCCCCCCAAGGGAAGTGGCCATGCCACAACCCCTTTCCTTCCATTCTTCTCTCAGGATTTTGGGTACACGTGCAGACATGCCTGGCATGATTTTCACGCCTCCAGGTCTGGGACTTGAACTTGGCCATGTGAGAGTCCATCACCCTAAACAACATGCCACCTGCTGGCCTCTGTCCCCTTTCTATAAATGAAACAAAAAATAGATCTCCCTTCCCTCAGTACCTGGGAAGCATCCAGTAGCCCTTTGGGGTAGCCTTCCTCCTGCTACTGGCATAAAAGTAAGCGCATGCAGTCTAAGGGTTTGCACGGAGTCGGTCTGGCTTCAGGGAGGATAAACACAGTGAGCTCTGAGAAATCTCACATCCTCTTCCTGCAGCTCTCCGCTTGGCAGGTTTCCATGGGGAGCTGTGTTTATTTGTTGAGGGCAGATCTCTGTGTTCGTGGTTAATTGAAAAGGATAAGTAGGAGGAAGAAGCGGTTAAAATGGGCAGGAAAGGTCTCACCGACAAATGTGGGTGGGTTTCACTTTTGATATCTCCATGCAATTTTTTTTTTTTTTTTGCAGAGTTACCTTTCAAAGTAAGTGTTTTTATTAAAAAAAAATTTATTTCATTTTTAAAAATTTGCTGCAGGGCACATGAGCTTGCCAGAGAGAGACAGAGAAAGTGATAAAGCACCCCCCAGGAAGGGCGGTCACGTGGCAATTTCTTCTCGTCCCTTCTCTTTCTGGGATTTCGGGCAAGCACGCACACAGGCCCGGTGTGATACTCAGGTCACAGGGTCTGGGACTCAAACCACACAGCTGGCCATGTGGGATCCAACCATCTTCACCACCACACCACTGGCTGGCCCCCAAATAAGTTTTAATTTCATCAGGTTTTAAAATAAAATCTAACAATCATGCATGATGATGGTGCCGGTAATAACGACCAATATTAGAGCAATCACTTTCAAAGGAGGCTGCAAACTTAGGGCTGTTTCTTTCTTTAGGTTGCCAGACACATGCATTCAGGATACCTCATCGTATTTTAAACACAGAACAATTTGAAGGCATCAGTCTGTGGCCTATAGAAATTTTCTACTTCAAAATGTAATGCAGACTCACAGAAGTCCAAGGACCTGCCCAAGGTCTCAAAGCTCAGGGGGCAAGAGTTGGAGAATGAAAGCCAAATTCCAAACCCGCAGATCTGTTCTCCCAGAACTGGGCTATTGAGAACACTTGGCCACGTGGAATTTTCCGAGTGACTCTGGTCTGCACACAGATGGATATGTGAGTCATAATATGTCCCCTTTTTAAACCAAACAATAACCCTCATCGTTGTCCCCTCGTGCGTAGATGGTGGCAAATGACTGTTTGCTGAGCCCCTTCCCTCCTCCCCTCTGTGCTCCACTGAGATCATGGAAACGCAAAGTAAATAACAGGGAGTGACATGCCTGAGAGTATTTATTTAAGAGTATTGTTCCAGGATGTGCACAAAGATAAAGACCGTGTGTGCTGAATGAGTGGCTCCAAGCACGAGAAGTCAGAGTTCTGGCCAGGGTGAGGCTTGTGGCCCCCTTAGGACATGCCCTTAGGAGAAGGTCACCTTGCCAAGTGACCGGCCAGTCTTCCATCACGGAAGTAGGCAGGAGTTCGAGGGAAGGAGTGGAAGGACAGCTCTGGGCCATCTCAGGTCATAGAACGTCCAGGTGGGAAGTAGGCAGAGGGAACAGCAGGGAAACTGTGGCTGCCACTGGGGCTCTGACAGCAGGGACAGGTCCCCCTGGGACCGGCAGGCCTGGAGGTGGCGGCTGAGCCTGCAGGCAGGAGGTGCCAGGCAGCCAGGGTGAGAGTCCAGACCTGAAAGAACAGGCAGCAGGCACCGCCCCTCTTTACTCCTTCAAGGGCCCAGGGAAATGCTGGGACCGTTTTAGGTGTGGGTGTCGTTTCATCTCCGTGCGAGGTAGGGACAGCACTGTTATTTGGGAATCCAGCGAGGCCTCAACATCACCCAGCCCCCTAATAGATGCAACCAGCAAACAAACAAAACGCTAATAGCCTAATCTGGACGCCTGACAAATAAAATAAAAGGCAGGAAGCACACAAATGTCTCTGCATATTTAATGATTATTGACTTCTTGAATTGGCTTTAAAATAAAAAGCTTTCTGGATGAAATACAGATTTAAAAGGATTACTAGAAAGTATGGCTTGAGTGCTCGCTTATTTTACATTAATTTCCCACTTTTATGCATTAAGCTCCACCATTCCCCTAATTTCCCATAAACGTATATCTGCAGTGCAAATTGTTTTACCACTGGGATGCGGCAGATGTAATCTAATGTGCAATGAACAGATTTTTCATAAACAGACCTTTTTGCTCACCAATTGCGTATGAGGTAGACCGTGAGGTGCTCCTGGAAAATATCATCAGACAAGACTCAGGCTTTTTCGGGGAGCCTGGCGTATTGTTTTACATAATAGGAACATAAAAGATTGCATTTTATTGATATGGAATGCATTTTATTGCTTTTTCTGATCTAACATCTTTACCAACTATAGTGAATTAGACTCTCCATTTCATTAAAGTAAGATTACTGGCTCTGTTTCATTATCACTCTTCTGATTCTTGCGGAAAGAAATAAACTTCCACAAAGCTTTTTGTTACTTAATTATTATAGTGGGTAGCAACAAGAGCATCAGTATGGAGTTTTCTTTGTAGAAATATACAAAGAGAATGTTTTTTTCTGTGGGGAGCGGAGGACATAGGATATCTTTTTTCTTACTTGTTTTTAATAGGTGGCCACAGGAGGGAACCCCTTACAACTCGCAAGTGCTTTTAGAGACTTTCCGTCAATCATATGCTGATTGTTGATATCTGATGTGCACCAACTCTTGGGTCAGACAGATTAAAAAAAAATCCATTCTGTGAAGAGAAGGTGGAGCATGCCGGTGTCAGTAACTCTCCCGGAAAGAGAAAGTGGGCCAGCCGAAGGGACCCCGGCTGTGGTGCTGCCCACTGTGAGCCCCCAAACCCAGGGCCGCCGGGAAATGGCCGCAAAGTCTGCTAATCCACATCGGTCTTCTCAGCTTCTCTACTCTTGTCATGGGCTCCAGAAAGCCTTCTGCCTGTCCGGTCCCACTGGGACCTGTGCCTGCCCCACGGACGCCAACCCCCGACTGCCGCCCGCTCGGCTGCTGCAGGCCCGAGGGGACACTGACACACCTCTCTCTGCATGGGCAAGGCGAGAACTTCTCCCGCAACCGGTAACTGAGGAGATGCTTTCCGTAAAGCACAGAATGTAGGTCGTGAGGGTGCTGAAGATTGAAAAGGGAAACCGAGGGCATCGCCTGGAATGCTGGGGCGTCCCTCCACCGAGGAAGCACCCAAGCTTGCCAGTCACTGTCTCATCAGAAGCTGTAGAATACGAATGGTGACCTCATGGCAGTACTTACCCCCAAACCACAGGTCCTCAAACTCCGGTGCTCGGTACACCCGTGGGGAGCTGTGGAGACTCCACGTCAGAGATGCGGGTCTCCCCCAGGGATTTTATGGCAGCCAGGGTGAGGAGCCACTGCCCCATCCTCACGGTGGGAAGGACTGTACTTTAACTGACAGATGAGAGCACGACAGGCCTAGAGCATTTGGTCATTTGTTGAAGGTCACACAGCTGAGTGTCGGAGGCATTGCAGTCCCACTCCCCAGCGCTCCAAGTCTCTGTCCCTCAGATGACAGGTCCCAGACCCAGCTGAGCGCTGGACTGGTACGTGGGCCTATCCAACACTGGACACCCTCAGTTTTAGTCTCGCAGATGAACTTTCTAACCTGACCACTTGTTCAAATGTCCTGGGGCATGCTCTCAATAGCGACCCCAGGGTACCACCCCGACTGGCCAAACCATACAGGGAAGGCAACAAACAGCTGGTTTAAAACCTAGACCGAGGCGTCCCTGGACCTGTCGGTGTTTACACAGTGCTGAGGATGACGTCTTGGCACACCCCTGCCTGTTGCTTTGTCCCACTCTTTTCTTTTCCACTGTCTTTTCTCAGCTGCCTGTGTGTGTGTGTGTGTGTGTGTGTTTCTGTGTGTGTTCCTGTGTGTGTTCATGTTTTCTGTGTGTGTGCGTGTATCTCTGTGTCTATGTATTAAAAGAAAATGACTCTGGCTCTCTGGATGAGCTTGTTTTAGCTGAAGACCTTCCAGGTCATTACATGCAAGTCACCTCCATCAGTCCTCTAAGAGTCTCCAAGTGGGGCTGACCTTGACCCCTAGTGAGCAGAAGCACATGCTTATAATTTATTGTAGTTTCTAATTTAGTTCTATCAGGTTCCTCCTTTCTTTCCTTTCCTTGAGAGTCAAGAGCAAGGTCTTTTTTGTGTGTTTTCCAAATTGGCTTTTACAGAGAACAGAGAAGGAGAGAATGAAAAATGGGAACAGAGGCGAAGAAAAGGAGGTGGAGCAGAAGAAGGTAAAAGGACGATCAATGAAGTGATCCCTGGAGAGAGCGTGTGGAGGAGAGGCACCAAAGAGGGAATGGCAGAGAACGGGGAGCTAAAGAGAGAACTAGAAGAATGGAATGGGTAAGACCAGGAGGAACCGTGGGATTGTTGGGACCTGAGCCCAGGCAGCTGGTATGGGAGGCACACCCGTATCAGTGAGCCCTACTCGCAGAGGACAACTTCAAGTTCAGAGAGGCCGGGGCCTTGCGAGGAAGTGGCAGCCAAGAGCCAGAGCCCTTCAGCGTCACTCTCTATCCAGCGGTTGTAAAATAAAACAATAAATAAAAACGTCCTTCCTTAAAGGTGGGGTGAAGCTGGAAGACATACACGGGGCAGGAGGCTGAGAACACGGCCGACGGCGTCACCGCCTAGCCTTGGCATGATTGCCTTTTCCCGAGGTGTCGCAGAGGAAAACCCTAACTTGGGATGAAAGTCAAGTGCAGTTTTATTTTCCCTCTCTTGCCTAACTCAGGCCAAAGCTCAGGCTCCAAGCAGGAGGCCGCATCTGTGGCCAGATGGGCAAGGCAGCAGGGTAGACGCCATTGCTGCTGCGTGTCAGCAAGCCTGGCGGCCCTGACCTGGACGAGGCAGAGGAACGGGAGCACCATGCACCCTGTCACTTTCCAGCAACGCCTGTGCTGTTCCTCTCCATGCTCAGAAAAGAAATAAAACAAAATGTGAAACGAAGGTTAACTTGATTGGAGACACTGAGAGGGAGCTTCTCCCTCCAGTCGCTGCACGACACGCTCCGTGGTGACTTACTGAACTTCCCTGCATTTGGAAATGTGGGAATTAGTTCTCAGGACCAGCCAATGGCATAATGGTTACATCACTGGACATCTACGTCATTGACCACAGTTGCAGTACTGGACCCGGTGGCTTAAAACTTGGGCAGGACACTGCGTGCGTGCCCAAAATTCTGAGAGGAGACTGGAGGAGAAGGGATTGCAGCATGGCCATCCACCCAGGGTGATTTCTCGCTTTCTGTCTCTCTGTCTCTCTATTTCTCTGGCAAGCACACACATACCCTATAGCAAAAATCTCTCTCTCAAAAAAGTAGGAAGTAGTTCTCTTGTAGCTGGACTAGATTTATTGTTTAAGAAGGGGGAAAATGAAGATATGACCACCAAGTCCAGAGCTCAGAGTAGGTGACAGTCTAGGGGACAAGAGGAGCTGACTTTTACCCAAATAGAGCTGGAAGCAAGGCCTCAGTACAGGGAAGCCCTGGCACCCAGAGAGGCGTCAAGGAGATGCACCGTGCATGGCAGAGGGGGGAGAGACTGGGGACAAAGTGGACAGCTGGGCAGAGTGGTAAGACCTGGGCACATCCCTCTGCCCACGCTCAGGAGACCCCTGGGGGCATGGCCCAGCCTCCCTCCAGGTTGGGTCATGCTGAAAGCGCCCACCCTTTGCCACTGGCTCATTTTATATGTCTGTGTTGTTCTGAGGCAGGGGATGAGGCTTCTTTGGAAAAAGCAGTCACAAGATGATCATGTTTTCCTCCACTATCTTTAATGCATGTTTTATGAGCCAAAGACGTGTCATCTGAGCAGCCCAGGAGTGGAAACAAGGCCCAGAGCTCCTGCTGCGAGCACAGCTCTCAGGAGCCTGTTTTCCTGAACAAACAAGTTGGTCGAAAGAACAAAGTCTGAAAGTGAATCATAAACTCTTGTTTTGTTAGAGCAGAAACTGTTTTTGAAAACATCAGTGTTGGATACTGGGGCACAGATGGTCAGTGAAGGACCAGAAATTAACTACAAATTCCCAAGAAGAAGGTAGACCAGCTGTCTTATCTGTGTGTGAGTGTGTGTGTGTGTGTGCGTGTGTGTGAGTGTGTGCATGTGTGTGTGTGAGTGAGTGTGTGTGTGTGTGTGCATGTGTGCATGTGTGTGTGTGTTTTAATAATTCAAAGGCAAAGATAAAAATTATTCAACACACGAAAAATAACTTTTTAGACTTCAAGTAAACAACTTTTACTAACTTTCACATAAATGAATTTAATAAATAGAAAAATCAGTCTCCGATAAAGGGGCCTGAATGAATTCTGAATTTGTCTAAGTGAGAATGATCATAAACAATCTGATGGTTATCCTTTTATTTTTTAGTAATTCCTGAGGCATTATGTATTAATGAAAGTGATTTAACCGAAAGAAATCCTCTGAGTTACATTACTTTCTTTACTGAAAGATAGTATTTTCCCTTTGAATGAGAGAGTAGGCTATATTAGAATTAAAAATATCCAAATACTTACTTTGAGGCACTACATTCAAATATGTTCTCAGGACATCAATATTCCCATTGGAAAAGTCTGGACATCTGAGTGAAACTTACATGGCAACTTAGAACGCAAACACACTTGTTTGTACCTGCTAAATGGCTTCACGTTTATCTTTTACATCATAGTCCGGGGAGTAAGCCTAGAAGATGCAGGTATCTATTCACATACACACAATGCTCAGGTGGTATTTATCCATTTATAAAACCTGCCTGATTTAAAATGCCCAGGAGGACCTCTTCAAACAAAATAAACTATCAAGTTTTCGACAAAATACTTCAAAAGTAAAACCAGGAAGATTCCTGAATTTTAAAATAAATAGATGAATAAAATCCCCCAGGTTAGGATAATTCATAAAAACCATAATGACTAACCACTTTGGAAATCCCTGACTCAGACTGTGTTCTTGACTGTTTGCCTCCGACAGAGAGACCGACTTCTGTTTGACTAGGCTAGCGCGGATAGAAACATAGAAAAGAGTGAACTGTCCTCCTTGACTGCCCACTGTTTTTTTAAACTAACATAGAAATGCTTGTTCAGTGTGGCCTCCAGTCGCATACATGGCACAAGGAAAGGCTGAAGTTATAAAAGACATGCTCTCAGTTTTCCACAAGCGTATCTCACTCGTTCCTGACACCGCCATCTCTTAGTGGGACCTTAAGTGCTTTCTGGCTTTTGCTCTTTATTTCTGAATACCTGTGGTGTTCTAGAGAGGCTGCAGATGAGCCAGGATCCATGCGGGCATCCCTGGACTGTGCTCAGGGACGTGTGAACCCTCTGAACACGCCCTTTAGGGTGGCAGGGAGGGGACTTTGTTTACAGGGCAATAGTCCTTCTGCTTACATTCTTCCAGGAATCCAGGATCTTTTCCCAGAAATAACAATTTTTCAAAGGGGGTAGATAAACACCCTCCCCTGTCATAAGGAGAGGTAAAAAGATCACCCGAGACCTACCCACACACATCCCAAGGCAGTATAGAGTGTGCACACCCAAAGCAGGGACCTTTCATGGGCAAGACTGGGGCCAGGTGTCTGAACAGAACAGTTCAGTCCTGGATGCCAGCTCAGAGCAAGAACGAGGATGCAGGGTGCAGGACTTCACAGCAGCTACGTGGTACATAGGTGAGTGTGAGAGAAAAGCACACTGAGGAAGTGCAGAGTGGCAGACAGGCAGGAAACAGCCTCACAATTGCACTCGTCAGTTGACATTTCAGAAGAATAATGGCAAAGGGACCAGCAGTTAGTATAATGGCTAAGTCGTTGGACTCCTATGTAGTCGATGGTGGTTCGAGTCCCTGACCCGGTGGCTTAAACTCATGCAGGGCCCATATGCGTGCCCAAGATCCTGAGAGGAGAATGGAGGAGAAGAGATTGTGGCGTGGCCATCCCCCTTAGGGGGTGATCTCTTGCTTTCTGTTTCTCTGTCTCTCTCTGTCTTTCTGGCGAGCACACGCGCCCTATAGCAAAAACCTCTCCAAA
>NW_006160165.1:4223588-4226257 GCF_000334495.1 Tupaia belangeri chinensis | reverse complement strand
TGTGTGGCGCACATGCCCTCAAAAAAAAAAAAAAAAAAAAAAAAAAAAAGAAAAGAAGAAGAAGAAGAAGAAGAAGAATGGCAGAGACTAGAGAAAGAACAGTCAATAAAAGAAGGGCCAGTTTCTCTGAAACAGAGCCAGAGAAGGGGCATCTGGGTAGACAGCATGCAGGCCAACACACAGCCCTTTAATACAGGCCTTAGGGGGACTGAGCACAGCACACAGGGGATAGATCACTCCGCCCTAGGACCATAGGATGTCTTTGCTGGCGAAGACATTTTGAGCTCTGGTGTAGAGGATGAGAAGAATTTTCCAGATGTAAATTTAAAAACTCAGCATATTGTTAGTGCGGATCAGTTAAAAGAAAAAGATACCAGAGACTTAGTGAGACAGAAATAAAGGTATTATGGAGGGATAGGGTTGGAAAAGGGGTGGGACCATGAAGAGAGAGGAGTTTCACAGAGGAATTTGGAGCAAGTCTATGAAGGACATAGACTTGGCTTCCTGTAATACTTGCAATTACTTCTGGAACCATTGTGTGTGTGTGTAGGTGTGTGTGTGTGTGTGCGCGCGTGCATGCGCACACACATGTGCATGCATGCATGTTTGCTGGCCTGCATGTGCTTATGACAGTGCTTGTTCACTAACTGAGCATAAGAACGGAAATGGGGGAGCAGACTCTGAGACAAGGGGATGGTTTCAATTTTGGACGTCTTCAGTTGGGCAACCTCGGTGTAAAGGCCAAGTGCAGATGGAGCTCGAGGTATAAGAAAACCTCTGGGGGCCAGATGGAAACACAGCGGCCACCCCACGGGCTACCAGGCTGACCGCCTGGGAAGACTCGGAGTTCCTGTCTGAAGGCCTCCTTGAGTTCTCTCTGGCTTTTGCTCTGTATTTCTGAATACCTGGGTATACCTGAATGCTGGTATTCCAGACACCAAGTGCACACACAAGTCCTTGATCCAGGGCTGGCTGAGGCTAGGGCAGGATTGCACCATGAAGACCCCATGGAGAGGTTTTTGCCATAGGACAAGTGTCAGAGACAGAAAGCAAGAAATCATCCCTCGGGGGGATGGCCATGCTGCAATCCCTTCTCCTCTATTCTCCTCTCGGGATCTTGGGCACTCATGCACACGTACCTGGTGTGAGTTTAAGCCACCGGGTCCGGGACTCGAACTGCAGTCAACTACATGGGAGTTCAGCATCATAACCATTATGCCAACTGCTGGCCCCTTATTGCTTTATTTTTTTAAAAAATCATTTTTAAAATAAACAAAGTTCATTTCTTCATGAGAGTGAGAGAGCAATCCCGATTGGATCTTGACCTCCCACAACCCATCCTCACCTTCTGCAAGCCCACATGTGTGCCCTTTGTACTCAGGGGCATCTCTGGACTTGAACTGGTAATTTTCCATGTGGGTCTGTTTCATAGAACATCATCAGAACATCATATTTTACCGCTGCTCTACCGCCCAGCTTCCAAATCATTGCTTATCTAGAGGTATTTTTCTTTATTTCTTGGTGGAAAATAAAACAATAGCTCATGTATGATAAACAGTATCCGAGACTCAATACACTAAAGGTATATCCTCTGCTCCTTTTACAGTCTCGGGAACCAGTGCCTAAGAAGATAAGGGACTTTACATCACACCTATTTGAGCAAGGAACTTGTTTTTCTTTTTCTTTTTCTTGTCTTTTTTTTTGCACTTGTGTATTATTTATTTATTTAAATTTTTCTGTCAGCCAAATGTTTCCTTCTCTTGCACCTCACACCTACCCTTCACCACCCACTCTCTACGAGCTGCTTTCCCCCTTTATTGTCTCTAGCATCCACACCAATCCTCTTCACCCCCACATCTTCAGATCTCTCAACCTCTCCCACAAAGTGCAGGCATTCAGTACAAATTGAGTGGGGATATACAATGAGTATCTTTCAAAATCTGGCTCACTTTGCTCAACATTAATTTTCTATATTCATCTATTTTGAGTCAAATGATAGGGCATCATTGTTTCTCTAGCTGTGCAGTATTGCATAATGTGTATATGTGTGTGTGTATTTATATGTATACACACACTCACACATAGTGAAGTGTAGTCAGGTTTTGGCCATCTAGGTTGGGTCCATGGTTTAGCAAATATGAACAATGCTGCAATAAATATGCAAGTGCAAGGGTCTTTTTTTTTTTTACTAGCCTTTGAATAAATACCAAGAAGTGAGATAACTGGGCTGCACAGAGGTTCTATTTGTAGGTCTTCGAGTGAACTTCATCCTGTTTCCACAGAAGCTGACTGAATTTACACTTCTTCCAATAGTTTAAGAGGGGTCCTTTTTCACCACAGCCCTGCCAGCACTTGGCATTCTTTACTTTTTGATCCTAGCTATTCTAACTGGAGATCTCAATGTGGTTTTATTTGCATTTCCCTTATGACAAGAGACTGAACACTTTTTCACATGCTTTTTGGGCATTTGTAAGTCTTCTTTAGAGAGTTGTCTTTTCAATTCATTTGCCCATTTTTAAATTGAATTACTCATTTTTTTTTTTTAATGTGTGAACAGCTTGGGTTCCCTACATATTCTGAATATCAATCCCTTGTCTGTGGAATAATTTACAAATATTTCCTCCCATTCTAAGGGCTGTCTTTTTACCCTAATTATTCTTATTCCTGCT